>NW_027468630.1:28486497-28501497 GCF_046254945.1 Alosa pseudoharengus | reverse complement strand
CTCACAGCGCCCCCTGGTGTACTGCCCGTTACCACTGCACAGAACAGGACAGGCAGCTGTAGGGAACAGAGAGAAAGAAAGAAAGAAAGAAAGAAAGAAAGAAAGATAGATGAACGGTATACTGTGTGCCGTAAGTTGCTAGGAAAGTGTGGAGGATGGACAAAAAGACAGACAGACGGCTAGAAAGACAGAGAGACAGATGGAAAGAAATATAGATAGATAGACAGAAAGACAGGCAGAGAGACAGATAGATAGACAGACAGACAGACAGATAGATAAGAATACAGAAGCAGAGGCAACCATGCCGGAGTGACTCATGAGTAGTGATGTCAGTCTGATGAATCATGAATGAAGGGTTTGCTCTGTTAGGTGCAACATGGCCGCCAGGCCCCACAGTGAAGCCACAGCTGCTAAATCCTATATGAACATTACATATTTAAGCAGAATATGTTGATATGATGTTGTTTCTCCTGTAAGGTCCATAGGAGGAATACAACACACACACACACACACACACACACACCATTGCATGATATTGTATTCACCTCACAGTTGCATATGTGTGGGAGAGGCAAAGATGAAGACAAAAACAATGAGTATGACCTGGAAAGAGACGGAGGGAGGAGAAGGAGAGGAAGAGTATGGACAGAGACAGAGGAAGAGAAGGAGGAGAGGAAGAGTATGGACAGAGAAGGAGGGAGGAGGAGGAGAGGAAGAGTATGTACGGGCTCATGTGGCGCCATCATACCTCTGGAGCAGTAGGGCCCGAGGAATCCTGGGAAACACTGGCACGTGCCAGAGAGGCACTCCCCATTCCCGTTACAGTTAAATGGACACTCCATCACGGCCTCTGGAGAGAGAGAGAGAGAGAGACAGAGAGTATATAACTGAGGGAGAGAGAGACAGAGTATGTGACTGAGAGAGAGAGAGAGAGACAGAGTATATAACTGAGAGAGAGAGAGACAGAGTATGTGACTGAGAGAGAGAGAGAGAGAGAGAGTATGTGACTGAGAGAGAGAGAGAGTATGTGACTGAGAGAGAGACAGAGAGAGAGAGAGAGAGAGAGAGAGAGAGAGAGAGAGCTGCACCTCTTAAGAGAATGGCCAAAATATGAGGAGATACAAACATTTTCATTCAATAAATGAAATTCAACCCTCCCAAAGTTTCGGACATGGACAGATGAGGCAGAATTGTCTTACGTTAACGATGATGTGGCCATTCTGGCTGCAATTTTTTTTTCTGCAACAACCACCGACAATGTTGTGTGTTTAATATAATGTAATATTATTATCAGATATGTCATTTTACTTTATTTCAACGTGTTACTTAATTTCCCAATTCTATTAAACATATTTGTCCTTCTATGTTATGTCTGTTTGTTGTAATTGAGCTTTGGCAATAATGATGTTGCTGAAACGTTCATGCTAATAAAGCTTTCTTGAATTGGATTGAGAGAGAGAGAGAGAGAGAGTAAGAGAGAGACAGAGACAGAGACAGAAAGACAGAGATAACAACCTTAGTATCTGTTCATATAATTAATTTTTTAGCCTTTGAACCATATATTCATTTCATTCTTCATCATTTATTTTAGTTTTTATATATCTTTTTATATATCTATATATTCATTTGTTCTAATTCATTTAATATTTTCCATATAATAATATTATTATAAGTTTACTATTATTTCCATTACAATTACTATTATTACCGCTGCTATTACAAATGCTTTAACAAATAATTTAAACTGAACAGTCATGGCAAGAAAAGTACAATTTAAAGTTGAATTGAAAAGTAACACTGAAAGAGAAAGGCAACAAAATTGAAGTCTGACTTGGGCAAATCTGGAGAAATTAAGTACTCAAGCAGACAAAAGATGATGATCTATGGGTGTATTTTGGATGTTTGTTTTCACTAATAGTCTTCTGAAAAGTTCAGTGCTACAAACACTGTGTTTACTGTGCCATTGTTAGCTATCATATTTCATTTTACTTTATTGAGCTGGAACTTGTTGTAATCAATTGGCACTTTTCTTAACCAGCCTGTAAAGCAAAAGACAAATCTCCGTTTGTGTGGAAAATAAGCCTATAGCTATTCCTCGTTTCCCACTGCAGGCCGCTGAGCTCTTAGAAAATGCCAACATTTAATTGCTTCATTTGAAGCAAACGCTTGAAAAGCAGAGCTCAATGAACCATACAACTGTTTTATCTAAGAGTAATTGCAAGTTCAATCTGTGCGGTCACAAGAGATCTAGTCAGCACAATAGACCTCAGGGAGGCCCTGGCTGGACACTGCTCACAACAGACTTACTTCCACGTGAACTCTCCTATCCTCTAAAGTGACAGGTAAGTCCTCCTAAGGAAGGTCTTTGTGTTTACACCGTCTTGCCTGAGAGATGTTGATGTGAATTTACTCTTATTTCAGGTGCTTATCAGTCATTTACTGGGGCTTCGCCTACATAGGGGAACAAGGATGAAGTACGAAGCTGCCCACGTGCAATCTACGATGGTGGATGGTGGCAGAAGCAAAAGCCCGCTATGGACGCTTGGTTGAACTGTCTGATGCCAGGTTGATGCCAGGTGCAGGTGGCATGAGCTAAGGGCACTGTCAGACTACAAAGTGCCCACTTCCACCATTGTGGGCACCAACGCCTCACTGACAGATGAGCGCAACACATCTATGCGCGCTATGACACAAACACAGCTAATAACACGCAGCCGCATGCATGGCACGTTCAGGAGTGTGAACTCTAGACAGGTGGCAGGTCTAGGTGCCATTCCTGGATGAGTATTAAAAGTCTTCACAGATTAGCTTGCACCAGTATTCACAGAAATATTCAATCTCTTCTTAACCCGCTTCACTGTAACAACATGCTTTAAAACATCAATCATTGTTCCAGTGCCAAAGAAAGCCCTTCCTGCCGGGCTAAACCATCACCATCCAGTCGTTTTGAAGTCTGTAGCAATGATGTGAGCTGAGAGAGTAGTCAAGAACCACATGTACTTCTCATTGCTCCAAAATCTAGATTCTCTGCGGTCTGCATATCATTCTAATAGATCCACAGACGCTGCCATCAACATCAAACTCCACATGGCACTTACCCACCTTGGCGACAGGGGATGGAATTAATGTGTGAATACTGTTATTATAGCTCGGCATTTAACACAATCCAATTTATTACACTTATCACCAAGCTCAAGGACCTTGGACTGCACACCCCTCTGTGCAATTGCATTTTCAACTTCCTGCCTGGCAGAGCCCAGATGGTGCTAGCAGATAACAACACCTCCTCAACACAGGGACGCCACAGGGCCGTGTTCTAATACCCCAACACAGGCACGCCACAGGGCCGTGTTCTAATACCCCAACACAGGCACGCCACAGCCCTATGTTCTAATACCCCAACACAGGGACGCCACAGGGCTGTGTTCTAATACCCCAACACAGGGATGCCACAGGGCCGTGTTCTAATACCCCAACACAGGGACGCCACAGGGCCGTGTTCTAATACCCCAACACAGGCACGCCACAGCCCTGTGTTCTAATACCCCAACACAGGGACGCCACAGGGCTGTGTTCTAATACCCCAACACAGGGACGCCACAGGGCTGTGTTCTAATACCCCAACACAGGGACGCCACAGGGCCGTGTTCTAATACCCCAACACAGGGACGCCACAGGGCTGTGTTCTAATACCCCAACACAGGTACGCCACAGGGCTGTGTTCTAATACAGTGTACCTCAACACAGGTACGCCACAGGGCTGTGTTCTAATACCTCAACACAGTTACGCCACAGGGCTGTGTTCTAATACCCCAACACAGGTACGCCACAGGGCTGTGTTCTAATACCCCAACACAGGTACGCCACAGGGCTGTGTTCTAATACCCCAACACAGGTACGCCACAGGGCTGTCCTCTACTGTATCCCCTATATGACCGCATACTGGTTTACTGGGGAGGAAGACACAGCTGTGTCTTTTTCATCATGGCTGTCTCAAGAACTTTAGACTACCTTAACAACTGGTAAAGAACTGATACATTACTGAACGTGTTTTTACAGGACACATAACGACCTGGTATGGAAACAGCACAGAGCCCTGCAGAGAGTGGTGACGTGCCACCAGTACACTACGCAATCTTCAGGACATTTACACCAGGAGTACACTACGCAATCTTCAGGACATTTACACCAGGAGTACACTACGCAATCTTCAGGACATTTACACCAGGAGTACACTACGCAATCTTCAGGACATTTACACCAGGAGATGTCAGCCCAGAGCCAAGAAAACAATCAGAGTCCACAGTCATCCCAACAATAGCTTGTTCTCTGTGCTACAGTCTGGGAAATGTTACCGCTGCCTGAAAGCCAGTACTGAGAGACTGAGAAAAAGCTTCTGTCCAAAGTCTATCTGCATCTTGAATGAGGACTGAACCTGGATCACATGACATGATGACAAAAGCTCACTTCACTTTAGACATACACATCAGCTTACACCGCATAAGCATCTAATTTACTGACCATTTATGCATACGTATATATCACAGTAACTCTTATGTATCACAGTAACTCGTATCTTCTATCTCCTATTTACTTCCTTTGTTGTATAGATTTGTATCTATATACATGTTCTGTGTAAGTTTATCTTTGTCTGCTTAATGTATGTTGCATGTCATATCTGAGTCTTCTGTAAGGACCTTGAGTCTGGCAATAGAAGTTGATGATGATGATACACTGCCCAGCCATTGAAGTCAGAAGACTAAGCATTTTTCTAAATGTTGTACTTTGTATAATTGTATGTGACAAATAAAAATGGATTCGATTTGGATATCAATTGGACGGAAAGGCTATGATGTTTATGGAAATGTAATTGTTTCATTGGTGTGATGTGGTGTGGAGACTGGATTAAAGGTTTCAGATAAAACTGATGTTTGCAGCACACATTTTCATTAGTGTATGCTGAGCATGAATGTGTGACTATTGACCGGTAGTGACCATATACTGATGAAGTTCTCACTTGCACTTGCAAAAAGATGTCTGCGAAATGTGTAAATGCAACTATACATCTACATGAAGTCGGATTGCGAAGGCAGTGATTGCCTATTGTTCCCAGACCAGAGGAATCTGTGTGTGTGTGTGTGTGTGTGTGTGTGTGTGTGTGTGTGTGTGTGTGTGTGTGTGTGTGTGTGTGTGTGTGTGTGTGTGTGTGTGTGTGTGTGTGTGCGAGTAGACTGCAGAACTATTGAATTCACAAGGCTGTGTGTGCCCATTATCCATCTGCACACACACACAAGTTTAACCCTTCTGGCCTCAAAAACCAATATCACCAATTTGTATATGTGTTTGTGTGTGTGTGTGTGTGTGTGTGTGTGTGTGTGTGTGTGTGTGTGTGTGTTTGTGTGTGTGAGAGAGAGAGAGAGAGAGAGAGAGAGAGAGAGAGAGAGAGAGAGAGAGTGTACATGGCCTTGAGCATCAGTAAGTTGATATGTTTGGGGAAAGACAAGGCATGGGCATATCAGTGCATGTTAATCCATCCCTGTTATTCCCTCAGGTGTCCTAATGTGATGACTGAACAGTCACAGACACACACACACACACACACACACACACACACACACACACACACACACACACACACACACAGTCAATCACTCAAACCGAGAGAGAGACAGAGAAAGAGCTGAAGGAGAAGAGAGAGAAGAATAGTGTTTATGTTCTTTGTGAGTTCTCACCCAGGATGTTGGTCTTGTAGGACACCTGCTCAGTGTTGCGTCCGTCGTTGTAGAAGGCCAGGTGCCACACACCTGAGTCCAGGTAGTGGAAGAAGCCGGCCTCGTGCATGGCCACTGGTCTCTCCACTGCGTCCCGCAGCTCAGGGGCCGTCTGGGGATGCTCTTCTGGGACGATCAGCCTACTGCCGTCCAGCAACTCCACAAAATCATACTGACACACACACACACACACACACACACACACACACACACACACACATATGCAGACACACACATATACACACACATGTATGCAGACACACATACACACGTATGCAGACACACATATACACACACACAAAGAAACAAACACTCACACAGAAACAAATGCGAAAAAAGAAAGACAGTTAATTGCTTTTCTTGTCCAGTTATAACTACATAATCCTTAGTGTTACTACATAATCCAATTTAAAATCTATTTTCCTTGCAGTGCTCAGAATACACAATTATGTGTTTATCATTATTACAGTCATGTCAAATGTTTATTGCTGTCACTTTGTTTGTCATTAATTGACAAAACATTTTAGTGCAGCAATTTATAGCAATAATAATTTCCAAATCTTCCTAAGTCTAAGGACTTCTCTGACAGAATGAAAACAATACATTTAATTCTAAACATACACACACACACACACACACACATTTTTATTTAAACATGGAGTGAAAGGAAACACATCTGAAACAAAACAGAGGGGGGAAACAGCAGTGTGGGAAAGACATAAGAAAATGCAGCAGAGGAGAGGGGACAGAAGAGAAGTAGAGAAAAGGGTGAAGCAGAGAAGAGGGGGAAGAAAAAGAGAGGACAAAACACAGAGATAAAGTGGAAGGAGTAAACCAGTGTACAGGGCGAGAGAAGACAAGAAGAGAGAAGAGAAGAGAAGAGAAAGGAGTGAGCAAAGAAACAAGAGGATTGGAGGATAAGAGAAGAGAAAAGAAGAAAAAAGAAGAGAAGAGAAGAGAAGAGAAGAGAAGAGAAGAGAAGAGAAGAGAAGAGAAGAGAAGAGAAGAGAAAAGAAGAAAAGAAATAGAAGAGGAAACTAGAGTAGAGAGAGATGATGAATGCAGTACTATGGTCCATCCCCTGTGTGCCTGTGAGAGAGAGGCATGTTTGGGAGGCCAGGAGTGTGCAAGAGAACAGATCCATCCCCCCAGCCATCACTTCTCACCGCTTTCCTGCGCCCTGACAAAGCACCTCCTCAAGGTGAGCACCACGCTGCCGTTACTGCTGGCTCAAGGACACACACTGATTGCCTCACTAAAATAATACTTTCTCTCTCTCTCCCTCTCTCTCTCTCTCTCTCCTTTTCTCTCTCTCTTTCTCTCTCTCTCCTTTTCTCCCACTCTCTCTTTCTCTCTCTCTCTCTCTCTCTCTCTCTCTCTCTCGCTCCCTTTCTCTCTCTCTCCAGGTTTTCTCTCTCTCACATGCCTTCTAAGGGCTGGGGCTTAAAGGGGACTGTTCAGCCTCTACTCAGATTTGCACTCAATCCCATATAATTACAAGGCTGGCTATTTGTGGGCATTTGTTGTTACTTGTTGTTGTAAGTCGATGAAAAAAAAGAATGAAAAAAACATTTAGCCTGTACTAATGACATTTAAACACGGCTCCTGTGTCATGTCTATTCAGCAACACAGTCAGCAGCAACATTTTTTAACACAATTTTATCAGGCCAGCACAGACTTAAATTGAACACTTCAGCACAACTACAGCAGCCGTGGCTCCGTCAAGAGATGCCTCCATCACGACACCCTCCACTTTCTCTCATCAAAGAAAGAGCAAGAAAAACTCCACACACAACAGGAGAGTTCACTCTCAAATGAATGGACGAGGCCAGGGTCAGGGCTGGATCTGTCCAATTCACGTTCACGACTGATTAATGTAGAGCACTGACAATTCACAGTGTCACAGTGTCTTTTGCAGAGCCCATGGCCTTCACCCATTACAGTGAGCCATGGGCAGGAAGAACTCCCTCTTAGTTAGTTACAGGAAAAATCTTTGACTGAAACTTCATTCACCGTGCGACTGCACACCAGATCCAGCGTTTACTGATCCCAAAATATCACCACTCTGGCTCTGAATGTCCCCAAAGAAAGAGAGAAAGGAACTAAAGAAGCTGCAGCAGCCCAGAAGGCCCTGTGGGTGCCTGAGAGTGTGTGTGTGTGTGTGTGTGTGTGTGTGTGTGTGTGTGTGTGAGTGTGTGTGTGTGTGTGTGTGTGTGTGTGTGTGTGTGTGTGTGTGTGTGTGTGTGTGTGTGTGTGTGTGTGTGTGTGTGTGAGAGAGAGAGAGAGAGAGTGTGTGTAAGAGAAAGTGAGTGAGTGTGTGTGTGTGTGTGTGTGTGTGTGTGTGTGTGTGTGTGTGTGTGTGTGTGTGTGTGTGTGTGTGAGTGTGTAGTGTGTGTGTGTGTGTAAAAGAGAGTGCGTGTGTACAGTATGTGTGTGTGTGTGTGTGTGTGTGCGTGTGTGTGCGTGTGTGTGTGTGTGTGAGAGAGAGAGTGTGTGTGTACAGTATGTGTGTGTTAGAGAGAGAGAGAGTCTGTCTGTGTGTGTGTGTGTGTGTGTGTGTGTGTGTGTGTGTGTGTGTGTGTGTGTGTGTGTGTGTGTGTGTGTGTGTGTGTGTGTGTGTGTGTGTGTGAGAGAGAGAGAGAGAGAGAGAGAGAGAGAGTGAGTGTGAATGTGTGTATGTGTGTGTGTGTGTGTGTGTGTGTGTGTGTGTGTGTGTGTGTGTGTGTGCCTCAGCCAGAGCCTTTGAAGGCTGAGCATGAAAGCGTGTGATGAAGCTGGCTTTGTAGAGTGGCTGTGAACACCGAGTGGCTATCTGCTGCTCAGCTAATCTCAGGACTGACCAGACACTTCAGAGCAGCACAAAAAAAGCCCTTTCATGTCAGCCAAGAAGCCCTCAGGTGAAAAGGGTTACATAAAGATAATTTGCTTAATTATTTTAATTAATTTCACTGAACTGTAATGAAATTTGAAATTGTAAAGGTTTTTTTTTTTATATATATTTTTGTATTTCATTGTTTTTGAGCTATTTAGGTGAAGTAGCCTGAATTAACTTTCCATTAAGACCAATAGACACTGCACACTGTTGGCTGAAGAGAGATTGAAAACCGTCTCTCTCTCTCTATCTCTCTCTATCTCTCTCTCTGTTATGACACCTGTCTGTTTTTCTTCCTAGCCTCAAACTAAGTACAAATTCAGAGATGTCAGAATTTTGGGTTAGTGAGTCAAAATTTGGGGCATGTTCAAAATCGAAACGCTTTGCAATGTGTTGCTACGGTTTCCTGACTGAATGACAAGTTTGGTCGCAATGGTGTGCAATGATGTGCAACAGGCTTTTGAAGTAGTTTTCTCCAGTTTGGTGGGCATGTCAGAGATGCTCTCCTATCAGCATCGACGTGCATACAAACCCACTGCTGTGAAAATGCAATGAGCACAGCAAATCCACCAACAGTTCCAAAGAAAATCAAACCTACATTCAAATGGATTTGATCAGGTTTGGAAAAGCAATGACCTTCTGGGCGTCTTGTGCAATTCTTGTGTACTGTATGCATATACTGTATGTACTGTATGTATGTATTTAGTATTTATTTATTTATTTATTTATCTATTTCTTTATTTATTCATTTTTGTATGTATTTATGTATTTATTTATTTATTTAGCTATTTATCTCTCGTCCTCTGTAGTCCTCACACAGCCTACCAATTACCCCAGACCTGTCACTCATCAACCAATCACAATCATGGAGGGAAGCACAAGCAAGCTGGTGCATGAGTCTAGACGTCAACCATAGCAACAGAGCTCTGACCTTATCTTAGGAGTTCTCCTTTTTCCTTACTAAAACTTGGTCTCGGCAGGTTTGTGAATAGGTTTCAAGAGAAAACTCTTAAAGCGATGGTTCGGAGTAATTTCACCCTAGGGTCCTTTGCACCATAACCCCGAGCCAAACACCCTCCCAGAACCTTTTTTCCCTTGGTCGAACCCTGGTCGAGTAGCGCTGTCAGAAACTAATGACGTTCTGCAGTCATAATGGAACCAACTTTTATCTCGTAAATTACCCCACTAATAATGCCCTGAATGGTACAAAACTTCTACAGTAGTACAACTATGACCTTTAGTTCAATAACGAGGCATTAGAAAGTTTGTAAGTGCACCAGGAGTTTTAAGGAGTTTATTTAAATAACACTTGCCTCTGCATCTGCTACTACCGCTGTGTCGACGTTTCTTCCGTGATTGGGGAAAAGCCCGTAAAAGTCCTTGCAGGAAGCATGCATAAGGATGTAGATCCAGAAATGCACTAATATTTTGTTCGTAGTCCAGTTTGCAACAATTATTAGTTAACACTAAGTTGTAAACACTTCGGAAAAAAAATATTAAAAACTGGATATACCAAAAAACGCTTCCTGCCAGGACTTTTACGGGCTTTTCCCAAATCACTGAAGAAACGTTGGCGCGTTAAGGTTATTTAAATAAACTCTTTAAAACTCCTGGTGCACTTACAAACTTTCTAATACCTCGTTATTGGACTAAAGGTCATAGTTGTACTACTGTAGAAGTTTCGTACCATTCAGGGCATTATTAGTGGGGTAATTTACGAGATAAAAGTTGGTTCCATTACGACTGCGGAACGTCATTAGTTTCTGACAGCGCTACTCGACCAGGGTTCGACCAAGGGATCTGGGAGGGTGTTTGGCTCGGGGTCATGGTGCAAAGGACCCTAGGGTGAAATTACTCCGAACCATCGCTTTAATAAAAAACAATCAGGGCCATATTTTAGCGAATCTAAAAGCTTTAGTGGGTTGTCCAGTCCACATTGTTAGTGGTTTTGTTATCAAACGTTATAAAATGTTGGGCGGATGGCGCAACAAGGCGTTCCTATGGTTCTTAATCAGTCATGGGTGTGTTTTGGGCGTAACACCATTTAAACCAATGAGAATGACACCTGTCATTCCCTTTAACAGCAAGCAATGCAACGGTATTTTGATAGTCAGTGGCGCATTTGAAGGATTCTGCTTGCACACCAGACAGTATGGAACAGGTATTCCGCACTAAACCATTCTTTACTAAAACCTAGCAGAGTAATAGCCCACACGCATCTGTACTCGTGTATTATTTGGACTCATTGGCAAAGTGAAACTAACACCGTGATGTCATAGTCAACAACAAAACAGTTATACACAGTTACTTTTACTATCATGGCAGTCATGTACTACTGGTTAGGGCTTCAGACTTGTAACCGGAGGGTTGCCGGTTTGATCCCCGACCAGTAGGAACAGCTGAAGTGCCCTTGAGCAAGGCACCTAACCCCTCACTGCTCCCCGAGTGCCGCTGTAGCAAGGCAGCTCACAGCTCCGGGTTAGTGTGTGCTTCACCTCACTGCGCTCTGTTAGCTCACTAATTCACGGATGGGATAAATGCAGAGACCAAATTCCTTGTATACGCAAGTATACTTGGCCGAGAAACCTGATTTACATTCACATTTTACATTTATTGACTGAAAATAGGTTACCATAACATAGCCTGAAAAAAGCAACACTTACACCAATATATGGTGTTGTGTTCAAATGACTGAATAAAAAACCTAAAGACATTTATGCGCCGCGCTTATTGACTGTCATGATAGGGCCCTTAGTGTGATTTAGCAGTACTCTTAGTCTGGAAATAAAATGCTTTGTGAATACGGACCCAGACTCAGACATGCTCCCCACAAAATTTTTTTGCTAGTTTGTGGATGTTGCGCTTTGCTTATAAATTATGAAATGTAAATGCCAGTGTGAATCTGCAGAATACCTATGTATGCATAATTCACACACAGAGACAGAACCAGACAGACACACACACACATACACACGCGCGCGCACACACACGCATGCACATGCACGTGCACGCACGCACGCACGCACGCACCTAAGAAACACAGGTGCATACGTCAAATCCCCTCACCCCCCACCCTCAGACTGCAGGCTTAGCCCAGAGTGCCCTGTCCTGCTCTTGCTCACCTGTGTGTGTGTGGGCGGCCAGAGTGCCCTGTCCTGCTCTTGCTCACCTGTGTGTGTGTGGGCGGCCAGAGTGCCCTGTCCTGCTCTTGCTCACCTGTGTGTGGGTGGGCGGCAAGCCCTTCCTCCCATAGACACCAATCAGGGCGTTCTTGTGGATGGAGATGTTGAACTTGAGGAAGTTGGGCTCCTCCATGGCCAATCGCGAGCGCCAGAAGACGCCAGGGGGGACGATCTGGCCTGCCCTCTGCCCCAACCCCACTTGACCCGTGTCCAAAGTCACATTCTCATGCTGAGGAGACACAGCTGTCCGACCTGCAGAGAGGAGAGGGGGAGGGAGGGAGAGCGGGAGAGAGGGGGAGGATAAGGAGGGAGAGAAAGAGAGGGGAGAGGAGGAAGAGAGGGGGAGAGTGGATGAGGGGGGAGAGAGAGGAGAGAGAGAAATAGAAGAGAGATAAATAAACAGATAGGCATGACAGCAATGGTAGAACACGTTAAAGAATCTCTTTCTCTTTCTTTTTTGCCACTTACATACAATATATCCTACTGGACTGCTTACATATGTTCTACAGCACTGCTTACATATGTTCTAAAGCACTGCTTACATATGTTCTAAAGCACTGCTTGCATATGTTCTAAAGCACTGCTTGCATATGTTCTACAGCACTGTTACGTACTGTACATATGTCCTACAGGATTGCTTTCATTTCAGTTTGCTTTCATTGTTTTTTTTCTCAGTAAACAACTGTACCTTGTACACTTGGAGGTCAGAATAAAGTCTGCCTAAAGACTACAGGGAAATGAAGATGTCAGGAATTGTGCGAGTGGTGAGGGGAATGTGGGCATGGATTAGTGGATAAGTGTGAAGAATGTACAGAGATCATGAGGGCATGGAGGTCTGGAATGGGGAGAGTCTGATAGAAAGACATAACAAGACATTTATTAGAGATGAAACTGAGAATGTGAGGGGTGAACAAAAGAGCATGAGAGAAAGGCTCTCATTGGAGAGCGAGAGAGGAGAGGGATGTCATTGGAGAGAGAGGGGGGGTGGGGAAAGGAGATAAAGAGAGGGGAAGAAATGCAGAAACAGAGGCAGAAAGGAGGTGTGTGTGTGTGTACAGTAGGACAGGGGAGCAGGTCAGTCTATGGCTGCAGGTGCACTCCTCTCCGTACATATTCATTTCTCACTCTCATTATGTCCTATCTGCATATGCACGCACGCACGCACGCACGCCTCCGACCCAGGTGTGTGTGGGGATGAATGTGTGTGCCAGTGACACGCACAGGTGGGGAGGCATACAGGTGTCAGACGAAGGCACCACCACCACCATGTCCACCTCCACCACCATGTCCACCACCACCACCATGTCTACCACCACCATGTCCACCACCACCACCATGTCCATCTCCACCACCACCACCATGTCTACCACCACCACCATGTCCACCACCACCACCATGTCCATCTCCACCACCACCACCATGTCCACCACCACCACCATGTCCACCTCCACCACCATGTCCACCTCCACCACCATGTCCACCACCACCACCATGTCCATCTCCACCACCACCACCATGTCCACCACCACCACCATGTCCACCTCCACCACCATGTCCACCTCCACCACCATGTCCACCACCACCACCATGTCCATCTCCACCACCACCACCATGTCCACCACCACCACCATGTCTACCACCACCACCATGTCTACCACCACCACCATGTCCACCTCCACCACCATGTCCACCTCCACCACCATGTCCACCACCACCACCATGTCCATCTCCACCTCCACCACCATGGCCACCACCACCACCATGTCCACCACCACCACCATGTCCACCTCCACCACCATGTCCACCACCACCATGTCCACCACCATGTCCACCTCCACCACCATGTCCACCACCACCACCATGTCCTGGTCTTAGCGTCCAGACTCTCTCATACACACGGGCTGATGTCTTTGCCACCCTGTTTGAGCAGAATTGGTGCATCCATGTCAAACTCACCCAGAACCCTGCCAGTGTCTGAGAATGTGATGATCACACACTGAACACAGCATGTCGTCTTCTAAGTCACAGTGCTCGAGAGCTGCACCCCAATACTGACAAACACAGCAGCCGTGGCCTACTGGTTAGCGCTTCGGACTTGTAACCGGAGGGTTGCCGGTTCGAACCCCGACCAGTAGGCACGACTGAAGTGCTCTTGAGCAAGGCACCTAACCCCTCACTGCTTCACCTCACTGTGTGTTCACTGTGTGCTGAGTGTGTTTCACTAATTCACGGATTGGGATAAATGCAGAGACCAAATTTCCCTCACGAGATCAAAAGAGTATACTTATACTTATACACTGAACAACTCAATACAATGTTATACATTTATATTGTACTGTATATATTGTCTCAAGGTGCTTTACAGAACCCAAGGCCTGAATCTTCTAGATAGAACAAGCACGGAAAAACTTATTTTGTAACGGAAGGAAGAATTCTTGAGCAGAGGGGACCCATCTGTCTGATGCCGGCTTGTGTCCTTGAATATTTTACAAACTGGAACAAACTCAATACTCATACAAGACCTTCATCACAACGTGTTGAACGTAGCAAGTAAGTTCACCCTGTACTCACAAAAACAACCTTACACACGCAAGGCCTAAGGTTTTATCAATTGCACTCTAAACACACAAAAGCAACCTCACACACACAAGGCTTACGGTTTTATCAATCACACTCTGAACACACCTTTACATCTCCACACCAAAACTGAAAAGTCCAACCATTGTCCAGGGCAGCTAACAGTGTGTCCAGCATTATGCCCTGACCATAGCCAGCCTCTCTACCCCCAAAACCTCTAAAACTCACTCAGGCCTTGAGGCTTCTTCGCCGGACCTTAACGGAGTGGGCAGGCTTCTTCGCCTGACCTTAACGGAGCGGGAAGGCTTCAAACGGACTCTTTAAAGAGTCTTGCTCAGACATTGAGCCCTTTCGTGCGGGAGGGAGGGAGGGAGGGAGGGAAGCAGACATTCCGCTATAACTGCCTCCATTCCGCAGCTTTTACTGCCCACTGCCTCAGCTGCCCACACCGTGGTGGAAAGCATTAAAAAAACAGCGGTGAGGAATAAAATGTACTTTAGCACGTCTTTAAACTGCCTTTAGATTATTCCCCAGAAGGTGGCCAACAAATTATATTGATTTCCAATGAGAAAATGTTCCATCCAGTCAGGGCCTCCAT
>NW_027468630.1:28473997-28481497 GCF_046254945.1 Alosa pseudoharengus | reverse complement strand
TTCAGTACAATTATTATGTTATTCACATAACTTTAAATTGGATTCAAACATAAAATACACATAAATAATTCAGACCAACATGATTCGTATTATAAATTTACATTTTGAGTAGTAAGTCACATGTTAAATTATCAATTTAAATTCCAAGTAGTAATCCATGTTAAAATTAAAGTTAAAAAAGTACACACAAGGGCATGTCTTAAGTGAACACAGATAGGTTTAACAGAGTGAAGTTCTGAGATATTGGTGTTCTTCTTTGGCAGGTTTTTCAAAAGGAAAGTCAAGTTTAGTGTCGGACCAGCCGCCATAATCATCAGCTAAATGTGGGCACAGGCTCTTTCATCTGCTTTAATTGTGATGGGATTATTATTTGAGGTCCACAATTGTGATTGTCAAACCACGAGGATAACAAGAGAATAATAGGCACTTTCAGTCCCTCTCGTGTCATCAGATGAACCAGCCAAATTTGAAATGCAAATCACGACTAAATCCACTGCTTTCACAGAAAAAGAAAGGGATACAGAGAGGATCACAAAAACAGCTATTCTACATCCCCCAGGTGGATTGATGTATTTTTCTTCTATTTTTTCTCTCTTTTTTGAAGGGGAAGTAACAACTGTTAATATCATCGACACAATTCTTGAATTACGAAAAAAAGAAACAATAGTGTCTGCTCGTCCTAGTTGCAACTAATTCGGCATGAGACGTTAAAATTGCCCGCGCTATCACATAAGCGTGAATTTACTAATTCGCTGTGAAATCATCTGTGAGGGCTCGGCGTGCTTTCTCAGACGGCCCACTTTGAGCCTGAGGAGTGTTGGCGAGCCAGCCAGTGTCGCATTCAGGTGGGCTACGGCGGGCTACTTTTAATCGAACCCGCCATTGTCAGGGCCCAGTGTGGCGCGGACACCATACTGCAAGGAGGAGGATTAGTCACGCTCTGGCACTCCTGGACTGGCTCGTGTTAAAGCTCCCTTTTTGGTTTCTAGATTAACAAATATGGACGACGGGGCTGCCATTTTGAGGCCAAACAGCCCGTAATTGATTAGAGCGAGTGTGACGTTGGGTTGGGGAATGACTAAGCGAAGGTAATCCGCTGCGGCGCTTTTCAAGTGTATGAGAGCGTTCGCGGGGACACGGAGCACGGAGAGAAGAGACGCGCTATGAAAAGATTTTCTGTCCTCAAGGAGTTTTTGGCAGACTGGAAATGTTGTAACCCCGTCTCTCCGCACCCCCACCTCCCTTTCCGAAAGTGTCTCTTTCATTGTCATTGGCTTGACATTCGCAACAGTCGCTTAGTGAAGAGAGAGAAAATGGAGGCCAGCCACAGAGAAAGGAAGCGTTTATTTTCAGAAAAGAGCGAAGAGAATAGAAGCAGAGAAGGGGGAGGAGTAGGAAGGAGGAGGGGAGGGGGGGCAGATTTGTGTAAAGTGACAAGCGAGAGCTACCTTAAATGTGTGTCAAACCAGGCTGAATGGAGGGCTACTTTAGGCCATGGAGATGTTGTGGACACAGCCATGAAAGAGGGCAGTGTTAATCTGTTTGTGGAATGTAAATCTCCTCGGTCAAAAAAGGGTTCAGTCTAGTACGCCATGACACACACACACACACACACACACACACACACACACACACACACACACACACACAAACACTGAGAATCTGATAAACCAGCCAGATATAAATAATCAAATAAAGATAAGCAAATCCTGTATTGCTGAGACACAAAACACAAAAGAAAAGATACTTCCACTTTTCAGCTGTGGCACCATTAAGGCATTCACACTATCAGTGTGTTCTCACGGCTGGGCCTTCAACAGGACCTAAGACGCTCTTTCTCTCGTTCTCTCTCTTTCACACATCCGTACTCTCTCTCTCTCTGTGTCTCTCTTTACCGAATCCCCTCCCTTCCTCGTCCCACTCCATCGCTCTCTCTCTCTCTCTCTCTCTCTCTCTCTCTCTCTCTCTCTCTCTCTCTCTGCATCTGAAACAGCTGTCAGCTCAGCAGGCGTTCGAAGCAGCAGGTGCCTGCCCAGCGCTGTTCTGACTGGCTGGTATTTTAAGACGCTCCCCTGAGGGCTGTGGGCCGCTGCCGTTTTCAGACGGTCCCTTACTCTTGATGTGTAGAGATCAAACTCCTTGCGACAGGCCGGAGAGCTGAAAGTTTTTCCACCAGCGGGGTGTGCGTGTTTGTGAGAAAGCCAAGCGGCACTAGAGGCTCACACTAATGTAAAATTAAGGCTGTGTGTCTGAAAAAGGGAGACCATCCCCTCCCCCCTCCAGGAAAATCCTTTCCCTCCATATTTTCAACAACACTACCAGGAAGTCTCCACTGCTACAGCTCAGCAGGGGCTATCCAGAGCCCCCATGGCTCCTGTTCCCTAAAGAGCTCAAACAAAGGGAGCCATATGCACACACTAGACACACACACACACACACACACACACACACACACATACACACACACACACACAGATACACACACAGATACACCTGACAAATGACAAAAGAGAGTTATTAATGATCGAATGGATTAGAATGTTACTGATAATCAGCCACTTTCATTTCAGGTGTGACAAAGGGGAACATACTGAGGTGTATAAGTGTGTGTGTGTGTTTGTGTGTATGTGTGTGTGTGTGTGAATTGCATATGTAAATGTGTGTTTGTTCGAGCAATTTGTATGGTAATGCAGGAGTTGCCGATGTGGCCATGTTAGTGTGTGTCTTGAGTCCTTATAGCTGCTGCCCAGCTGACTCTGTGGATCTGCACAGTATATCAGCTCCTGATTTGGACTCAATCCCTCCCAGATCAGCTGCTGGACCTGGGCACCACTACAGGGTTGCAATGTGATACAAATATAACTGCCTTGCCTCATTCTGATCATCTCTAACTGCTCTTTCATCTCCCCGCCGAACACACACACACACACACACACACACACACACACACACACACACACACACACACACACTCATCCTGAGCAACACGGCATGCACAAAAGGTGCCACCTCTAATCTCTGAGAGAAGGCCCTCTAAGGTCCTTAACCCCAGGACTTCACAGAGACAGCAGCCCAGCACAAATTCCCCGCCCAACGCCTGAGCCATGCATGACAGCCCCCCACGTCCACAGCTCTACGGGAAGCAGGGAGGGACATGTTGTACAGCGTCCCTCTACAGTAACATTGACTCTGGATATTGCTTTGAAGAAAAGCATTGAGCCATGCTGCTGCTGCGTCTAAAGTATAGAGCCATGCTGCTGCTGTGTCTAAAGTATAGAGCCATGCTGCTGCTGCGTCTAAAGTATAGAGCCATGCTGCTGCTGCGTCTAAAGTATAGAGCCATGCTGCTGCTGCGTCTAAAGTATTGAGCCATGCTGCTGCTGCGTCTAAAGTATAGAGCCATGCTGCTGCTGCGTCTAAAGTATAGAGCCATGCTGCTGCTGTGTCTTAAGTATAGAGCCATGCTGCTGCTGTGTCTAAAGTATAGAGCCATGCTGCTGCAGAGCTGTTGAGCAATTAGTGCTCTCACTGACAGGCAAGTCCAGGGCCTCATAGAAGGCCCAGAGAAGAGAAAAGAGGAGAAGAGTAGAGAAGAGAAGAAAGAGAAGAGAGGAGAGGAGAAGAGAAGAGAGGAGAAGAGAAGACAAGAGAGGAGAGGAGAGGAGATGAGAAAAGAAGAGAAGAGAGGAGAGGAGAAGAGAAGAGAAGAGAAGAGAAGAGAAGAGAAGAGAAGAGAAGAGAAGAGAGGAGAGGAGAAGAGAAGAGAGGATAGGAGATGAGAGGAGAGGAGAAGAGAAGAGAAGAGAAGAGAAGAGAAGAGAAGAGAGGAGAGGAGAAGAGAAGAGAGGATAGGAGATGAGAGGAGAGGAGAAGAGAAGAGAGGAGAAGAGAAGAGAAGAGAGGAGAAGAGAAGACAAGAGAGGAGAGGAGAGGAGATGAGAAAAGAAGAGAAGAGAGGAGAGGAGAGGAGAGGAGAAGAGAGAAGAGAAGAGAAGAGAAGAGAAGAGAAGAGAAGAGAAGAGAAGAGAAGAGAGGATAGGAGATGAGAGGAGAGGAGAAGAGAAGAGAGGAGAAGAGAAGACAAGAGAGGAGAGGAGAGGAGATGAGAAAAGAAGAGAAGAGAGGAGAGGAGAGGAGAGGAGAAGAGAAGAGAAGAGAAGAGAAGAGAAGAGAAGAGAAGAGAAGAGAAGAGAAGAGAAGAGAAGAGAAGAGAAGAGAAGAGCACTTAACTGCGGCAACACTCACCGCGCCACTCAAGCCAACCTGCTGCTGAGTGGCACTCACACTCTAGTCTTTCTGCCTGTCACACAATCACGTCTGAAGTGGCTTCCTGTTCTCCCAGGCCTCTGTGTGGCTCCATTCACTCACACACAGAGAGAGAGAGAGAGAGAGAGAGAGAGAGAGAGAGAGAGAGAGAGAGAGAGAGAGAGAGAGAGAGAGAGAGAGAGAGAGAGAGAGAGAGAGAGGTGACGTCCTCTCAGTGCTGCTTAAAAGCTGTGTATATAAGTTCCCTTACCTTCAGTTCTAAGACATAAGCATCAATAATGATGAAAAATCTTGTTTCTATTTTTTAGCTCATTTATCATTGCATTTTCTCCTTATCTCACAAAAAACGAAATGTGATCTGGGGTAAATGGCAAATATGAACCATAAATGATGTCACTGGTAACTGAGCTAAAGTAAACACCTGATAAGTATTTTTAAATAAATTGTTATGACTGTATTGATTTAAAAGCCTAACAATGTGGTGGGTCCATTAGACCCGAGAACATTGGCTGAGTTGCAAAAATATGAACACCTTACAAGAGCCAAAAGCTGTGTATTATCCTTCCCTTCCCAACTCCCGTCTCCTGCTCAGAGGAGAGACCCAGACAGCTGAGGGCCAGCTCACATTGGAATGCAGGTGCAGTCAGGGGCAGTGAAAAATGGCACCGTCGTAAAATGGTACCTTGTATTTCTACTGTTGTTGCTGTTTATTTTTCTGATCTGACATTTTCTTACACTGTCTAACAATGGTTACATTTAGCCTACTTGTACCAAAAACGCCATTAGTAATTGTGAGACCCACTGTGCTCTTTCAGACTCAAGAGAGAGTGTTTAGTTTTTTTTTCTGAAAAGAACACTACTCTGATGTAGCAAAGACTGGATCAACACAGGAGGGGCACGGAGCTGCCATGTTCTATTTGACTGCTGTTGTCTTGTTCCTAATGGGTGCTGTTGCACTTGACGCTCTGAGCATCTTTCCCTTTCAGTCAGGAGTTTTAAAGACAGTGAAAAGACGAGCATCCCTGCTGCGACTGCTCCCTGTAAACACACACATTATCTGTAATGCGCTTGGACACCTTGCCATTTCACGGCATTAGAGAGGCACTTTAGCTGGCGCACAATGCACGGCACACAGTGTATCATAAGAAGTCATTTGGTGCATTTGTATTTGTGTATATGCTTTCTCTCTTTCTGCCAGAGCAAATGCACTTGTCTTTGTAGTCCCCTGAATAGTGATGATCACAAGTCATGGCGGAATGGGTGGGGGGGGGCGGGTGCAATTCAGAGGATGTATGACTTCCACAATAGGCTTCGTCTTCTCCGATGCTGATTCTGAATGGCATGCATCACGTCAGTGCTGATTTGAGCTCGCCTGTCTAACTGCATGAGTAATCAATGCTGATCAGATTCAATCGAGAGGCTTGTCATATGAAGCAGACATTCATACCACAGAATGAGAGAGAATCTCCATTATCCATCACTGGAAAACTGATTTACAGACCACGCAGCAATAAAGAGACGTGGAAAAATATCATTGGGAAGAATTTCACTATATTGTAGTGTCGGTTGAATTAGCCGACGGAAGATAAGCTGAGACACAGTGCAAAAGCCGCCTCGGTGGAGAGAAATTGGAGTTTTATTGTAGCGTCTCATTGAAAAGTATTAAAGTTAATTTAGCGTTTAGCTCTTTCACTTCCCCTTCTCCCTTCCCCCACTTATTCTGCATGTTTAGTGTCCTCTCTCACACTCATATCGCTGGCAGTACAGTCTACACACACACTCATATCACTGGCAGTACAGTCTACACACACACTCATATCACTGGCAGTACAGTCTACACACACATTTACAGGAGCCGTAAGACACACTGAGGGAGGGAGGACACGAGGGCTCTCTCTAAAGAAATGGGTTCTGGTATAGGAGGTGTGAAAAGATGTATACAGTGCATACATGTATACATACAGTACATATATATATATACAGTATGTACATGCAGGGATTGCAGATGTAAGTAACGTTATTCCACCATTGGAAAAAGCCATTAAAATGCTAATAACTTCAGCCAGCTATTGTGTTTTGTTACAGACAGAAGAAGAAAAAGATAAAGAAAACACAACACGCACGCACACACACACGCACGCACGCACGCACGCACGCACGCACGCACGCACGCACGCACGCACGCACGCACGCACGCACGCACGCACGCACGCACCCTGACCAGTAGGGACGGCTGAAGTGCCCTTGAGCAAGGCACCTACAGTAACCCCTCACTGCTCCCTGAGCGCCGCTGTAGCAGGCAGCTCACTGCATCGGGATTAGTGTGTGCTTCACCTCACTGTGTGTTCACTGTGTGTGTTTCACTAATTCATGGATTGGGATAAATGCAAAAAACAAATTTCCCTCACGCGATCGAAAGAGTATATATACTTATACTTAATTCACACACAAACACACACACTCGCTCACGCACACGCACAAGCACACACTGACCTGCTCTCCAGGGCTACATTGCTGCCCAGCACCCAGTTCTCCTGCAGCTGCACACACTGTGAGGCACTCTGTAGCTCCGTCGTTTGATTGGCCAGGGCGTGGTTGAGCGAGGTGATTGACGGCGTCTGCTTGTGCTGGTGAGAGGCGGCCGGTAGAGGGGGCGGGCTCTGCTGGCTGGACAGCGGCTCTGTCAGAGGAACAAAGAAACAGGAAAAGTTTTGAGGATAAAAATGGAGGACAGATCATGGACACTGCAGATCATGGACATACGTTACTTGGATGGACACTACAGATGCTCAGATTATCAACAAACACTCTGTGCCAACTACAATTTATGGTTAAGATTAAGCTAAGCAGGTTACGTTTGGTAATGGTTAGTAATTGTTCAACAACAATTTTATATACTGAACTTGAATCTTTACAGATATTTGAAGTCTATGTGGGAGGACTATTCAAGTGAAGTGTTTCCAAAAGCATCTCAAAAACTCAGACAACAGATGCCTCAGGAACAGACAGCCCGGACCCAGGGGAGTAGCTTCAGAGCAGGAGAGGTGACCCTCAGTGGGGACAGATGACACATGCCCTCACATGCTGTTGCACTGCCACTGTCTCAGGAACTTGTGACCGGTCTGGTGCGTACTGCATGCTGTCTCACTGCCACAGGAACTAGTGCACACTGTCACAGGAACTAGTGCACACTGCCACAGGAACTAGTGCACACTGCCACAGGAAGTAGTGCAC
>NW_027468630.1:28448997-28468997 GCF_046254945.1 Alosa pseudoharengus | reverse complement strand
GGTAAATCTCAAAAGGGAAAATTGACAGGAAGTATGACCACAACAACAACAACAAAAAAAAAACAGACAAAGAAAGAGAATTCATTAAGGACTCTGATGAAGATGTGACTACATCGAAACGTTAGTCAAATAATGTTCTGCACCTTTTACTAAAGAATAAAATTGGGAAGACATCTGAACTGCACCGGCGTCTCTCGTTCTCTCTACAATATCTGTCCTGGCCTGGTTGCACCGGATTGTTGCCAAACGACAGAAGCGCGGAGAACACTCCTTTGTCTAAAGAGAATTCATTCTCAGGCTGGAGAGCAGAGCAGGCGCATGCTCACAGCAGACATGGGCAGAATGCTAGCACTCATCATATGCAACAAAGAGCCTTCTCTCCATCCAGCCATGGATTTCAATAGACCAGATGACCTCCGACCCCCCAGGAACACCACCGGACAAACCAACTATTTGGCTCAATCAATTAGGTGGACGGCCAGTCGAGGTCACCTTTATCCATCCACGCATTCAGAAACACAGAGAATATCTTGCCATATGTCATCGTGGTTGGAAAATACTGATGAAAACAATGTGAAAAATAGGCTACTGTTACAGTGGCCAAACTAAGGCAAATTTACACCAAAACTATAAATAAAAGGGAATATTAATGGATATTAATTTAATTTATAGTGTGGTGTGGATCACATTGACACTCATATACCCCATGTCTGTGAAACAGCTTTATCAAATGCACTCCAGAACCCTTACTATCAGGACAGCCATGCGGAAAACTTTACATCTTCAAAAATTTGATTTGATGTAGGAACTTCAATCATTAGTTAGCTTTATAGTGGTAATCCCCCCCTCTCTATCTCTATCCTATCTTTGTCCAGAATAAAAGCCCTTCTCCAAAGGAAGATATCAGTAGTACTGATAGTGTTATCATTCACTAAATCGTCCTTTCAAAGAACACAGAATTCTGAAACTAGTTGTTCCTTAGAGGACATATTCTTACAGCCTTCTATGATTATTTTCTTGCTGAGGGGGTCAAGGTCAGAGCTAAAATTGTCCCTCTCTTGTTCCTGTATGCCCTCACTTCATGTGCCCTTTGCTCACCCTCAGAGATCCAAACACTTGTCCTTTTTTATTTTGAGGGTTCCTCTTCTTTGAAACTCAATCAATGCTGATGACTCCCTAACAAAATTGCTCAATGTCAAGTTGTCACACTTCAAGTGGTTGGAATACTTTAGAGTTTGTGGTGTGATTAATATTTCATGGCGATGATCAGACGGCATCCTCACTTCACTACCCATACTGACTCATTGGTCTGTCCATCAATCCTGCAACCAGGGGACTGTCATCACTCTTTTTGAAGTTTACACACTAAACCAGGACATGTGACGCTAACATGTGAGAGCTAGTCTGCAAGTCATTGAAATCAGCGCATGTTCAATAAGCTACCATATACACCAAATTATTATGTGAAATATACTGGAGAAGCATGAGCACAGTCACAATAATGTCTGCAAAGGGCTTTACAAATCCAGCAATATAACGAGAAAAAATAGGTAACACTGTATCAGAGAAAAATAAAGCAAGAAGAGTAAACTTGAGCAAGCAGAATAAACAACTGATAAACAACAGGTGATAGAACGATAGATAGTGATGGTGTAAAGCACAAACAAATAAAAGCATCACAGAATAAACAAATAGCAAAAAATCATGTAAAACATGATTACATATTAAATGTAATATAATAAAACATCTGAACTTCAATGAATCAAAAATCATGAAAGGTCTGAATATGATAAGAAAGTAAAATAGACATGCACAACACATAAATAAACAGTTATTTACTATTGAAAGGAGCCGGTTTTAAAGTAAACACTGCGATAGCACCTCTTCTATCATGTGTTAGGCTGTTGTCCCTCGTCTGGTCCTCCATAGAGAACCGCAGTTTACCCTGCTTAGCAGCAGCCTGGCCCACAGCCTGCAGTTAAACACACTAATACATTCCCCTCGCCCTGGGAAAATACAAACGCTATGTCAAATTCCTTCTATATGTCATCCAAGGTCAGGGGGAATATAATTCCAAGGTCAGGGGGAATATCATTCCAAGGTCAGTGGGAATATAGTTGCAAAAGGATTTAGAGGAATGGCATTGTTTGTACCAAAGTAAAACATCTAGCACTGCAAGGCTAGGTCTTCAAGGCTGATTCAGTGAAGTTTTTATTTTATTTTATTTTATTTCACTTTTTATTTTTATTGATTAAAACTTATACATTTAGTTCACATCAGTAATTGTTATAACATTGTATGTCTTAAATATAATTCTGAATGATAAAGTGAATGTTCACAGTTATTTGACTAAACCAGAGCAGTGAGACCTGAACTCACTTTTCCGTGCACTATTGTTAGAAAACGCAGGTACAGTAAAACCATGATTTATCTAAGCTGTCTCTACCACAAAGGGAACTCCTACAAGACAGTAGAATGTGCAGCTATGTTGAAATCACCACAGTAGCCATTTCAAACTACTGACATTTAGCATAATTAGAGGAATCCACTGTCAGGCATACAGCACTTAGTATCTCTAACTCGTCACACAGGCAAAAAAAAAACACACACTGATTTGATCATCGCCGGCTTTTTAAAATAGAAAACCAATTAAGGTTGCATTATCTTCGGTCTCGACTTTTGTGTGTGCTTGCCGTCGTGCCTAACCGGTAACAGCGGCGCTACGCTGGCGTTCTGACCGTGTCTGTCCCTGTAGGCCCTGGCCTCTCTCCTTCACATGCTAGTTATTAGGGGAGGTGAAAAAGGCCCCCCTCACCGCCGCCCGCCGGCAGAGCGGTCACAGGCTGCCTGTAATTGTGTTGCCTACTCAACTGCCTCATTATCAGCCCGTTGTCAGGAGCCGCGACGAGAGGTGACATCGAGGCGCGTTTCTCTTTTCCTGTGTTGTGAATTGAGTTTTTCCTCCTGAAAATAACATGACGCGGTAAACAATGCAATCAGGCTGCATCCAATACGGCAAAAATAAATAAATAAATAAATACATAATGGTGAAAAAAGCTGCCTCGAAACTGGTTGGTTATAGTGTAGATGTGAATTGCTGCAAAATATACAAGAAAAAAATATTACTCATGATGACCTACATTTGGAATGGCATTAATTAAAATAGAGACGCATCTCTCAAAACAAATTGGATTTTCAAAGGTGAAGTTCTACCTCTGAAATGTAAATACATAAACTTTGCAAGTTGCCATTAATTTAATTAATTTAAAAAAATACAAAAAGACAGAATATGCCATCCCTATATGGTCTATGGAAAAGACAAAAAAGAGAACAATAAAAAAAATGTTTTCTCTGTATTTAAATGTAGTAATCGTTAAAAAAACAACATGCCATAAAATAATCAACAGCAAGCTGTTCAGTAATCATTAAAAATGTTTAAGGCAGTGAAGGAAAATAACCATATATTTTTAAGTGATATCAACTCCCATATGCCTATAGAGCAGAGCAGTCCCAAGCTAGACCCGCAGCCCCAGTATGGGCAAAGGCTGGAGAGATCTTACTTACACAAAAAGAGTGATTGACTCTGGCTGTTCTTGTTAATGGAGCGTGTGTGTCGTAATTGATTCACACCCAAGACAAACAAAGGTGCACGGAGACGCCTGGCATTCTGGAACAGACCATTACACACAGCATAGCAACCCACACTCTCTCGTTAACCTCTAACACAGCTAATAAAGCATGCTAATGGCCTCCATTGCAATAAATAGCCTCAATTGCTAGAGTATGCGTGAATGTGTGTGTGTGTGTGTGTGTGTGTGTGTGGGTGTGTGTGTGGGTGTGTGTGTGTGTGTGTGTTGTGTGGTGTGTCTGTCTGTATGCATATGTGCATATCTAAATTGGTGTCTCGCTACAAGTTTAAGTCTTGACCGTTTGCACTGATCCGTTACCTTTGAGCCTCTGCACACACACACACACACACACACACACACACACACACACACACACACACACACACACACACACACACACACACACACACAGACACACACACACAAATCACTCACCCATACGTTACCAAAGCCCTCAAATAGAAGGATTAAAATCTACATTCACACTCTCTTGCTTACACACACACGCACACGCACACACACACAGACAGACAGACACACACAGACACACACACACACACACACACACACACACACACACACACACACACACACACACGTGTACCAGCACACTTCTGCAAAACCATCAAATGTCACCTTGTGTTATAGTGTAATATAAATTGTAACATTATCATAATAATAATAATAATAATAATAATAATAAATAATAATAATATTAGTAGTAGTAGTAGTAGTAGTACTAGTAGTATTAGTAGAAGCAGCAACAAATGTCAAATGCTTTTATTTAAAGTGACTTAAAGCATCACATTGTGCAGGAGAGTGCGAGAGGGAGGAAGTGGAAGTCCCCACTGTGTGTGTGTGTGTGTGTGTGCGTATGTGTGTGTGTGTGTGTGTGTGTGTGTGTGTGTGTGTGTGTGTGTGCGCGTGCGCGTGTGTGTGTGTGTGCGTGTGTGCGTGTGCATGAGTGTGTGTGTGTGTGTGTGTGTGTGTGTGTGTGTGTGTGGAAGTCCCCACTGTGCAGCTGAGCAGCAGTGGACGTGCCAGTGAGCTGAGAGAGTTTGATCTGAGCAGCTGGAGGCGTGGGTCAGCGAGCCACACAGACGAGCACGGAGTGGTCTGATCTCTCCCTCAGTTCCACCCCTCCTCACCCCTCTGTTCCCTCTCCGCACCCCCAGCAGGCTGCAGGGGAGAGGCCGATGTCTACTCCGCTCAAACTGCTCCCTTGGCACGCCGCAGCCTGGCAGGGGAGAAGCTGCTGACCGCTTCACTCGCTTTCTCAGTCTGAGGCAGCTCTGCCTCCGTCCCTCCTCCCGGGCTAGCAGGGGTAGGTGACCCCGACTGCTCGGCCCGCAGTGGCAGTGGGTGATCAGAGGACAGGCCGCTGGCTGTTCCACTCCCTCCTCAAGGCAGGCAGGCTGCAGGGACGCCAGTGGCACATTCGCCCTCTCTACCAGCAGGCTCAAGCTCAGGCTGGTACACCCGCTGGTGCTGGATGTGTGTGTGTGTGTGTGTGTGTGTGTGTGTGTGTGTGTGTGTGTGTGTGTGTGTGTGTGTGTGTGTGTGTGCGTGCGCTTGCATGCTTGTGTGCATGCGTGTGTGTGTGTGTGTGTGTGTGCATGTGTGTGTATGTGTTTGTGTGTGTGTGTAAGAGCGTGTTTAAGAGCAGGGGGTCTCTTCTGCTGGCTCAAGGCTATGCAGAGGAGTAGTGTGAGCCAGAGTCACACCTATTGGGTCAGTGTGTGTGTGTGTGTGTGTGTGTGTGTGTGTTCGTGAGTGCATGCGTGAGTGTGTGTGTGGGTCAGTTTATTACAGCTACACTAGGCTTTTCGTGGGGTTTGTCTGTGAGCAGGTTTACACAGTCAAAACCAGCAGCCTGATTTTCATTTGGTGGCCCAGGAAGAATCCGTATAAGTTTGGAGCAGATCTAACTCACTCAAATAGTGTGATACAGCATGTGCTGAGGTCTAAACTCTATGAGTGCGCTTCTTGCCCCTCCGTACTTTCAATGGGTTTACAAAAGATCTGGAACCTGATCTGCATTAACAACAATAACAGAGAATCAAACGAACACAAAACAACACATCAGCAGTCGGGAGGCTGCCGCCTCTTGCCCCTGTAGCCGCCTCTTGCCCCTGTAGCCGACTCTTGCCCCGACTCTTGACCCTGTAGCCGACTCTTGCCCTTGTCTGTCACACAATATTAACCAAATGCCATTGTTTTCACTGAGTTATGGTGACTTTCTTCCAAGTAAAATAAAAAAAAAACTGAAAAACTTCAGAACAGAGCGTTTGAAGTTATGCAAGCACACACACACACACACACACACACACACACATAGATGGACGGACCCAATTCCCTCTTCATCCTCAGTGGGGGCAGAGGGTTAAAAATGGGTTGTACCAGGATGTGTCTCCAGGTAGAAGTGACCCAACGCATGTGGCCCTGTTTTCAGTGATGATTCAGAGCCAACAGCTCATCGGTCCTGCTTCCCTCTGACAGGAAGTCGGACGGCCTGACATCCAGCTGCCAGACAAAATCCACCTGACATTTTGTTTCATTTTGTAAGACTTGAATTTAATCTTGTCAAATTCTGACAAGATAACCGCCTAAAGCTTGTACAGAGATTTAAACCCCCTCCTCCTTCCCAAATTCATCTTTCTTCTAGTTTCCCCTACCTTTTTCCACCATCTCAAGCTCAACTGAAATGTTTGTCTCTTCAAGATAACTCGTGAAGGTCAGTCAGTGTCATGTAATTATGTTCAGATGAAGAAAACAAACACCATGACCGACATCTTGTTATGATTTCACACAGTTAAGAAGTCTTGGTTTTGCGCTGGTGCTGATGTAGAAGAGTGTGTTTTTCCAGACATCATTTATTTCCAGACGTCGTGCATTTCCCCTGACCCTGGAATGTAAGTGAAGAACAGAGTCCATTTGGGCCGGACACTGCTCAGGCCCGACTGAAAATCGTCTATCTCCTAGAACGAACCACAGAGGTGTTTCACTGTCAGGTGTTTATCCTGATAAGGTCGCAACCCCCCCCCCCCCCTGAGGGATTTCCTTCTGTTTTTTCATCAAGGTAAAGCTTTAGTCAAATGTGCCGGGGATCAAGCAATATAAATGCAAAGTCTCACTCCGGAGATTTGCACTGTGGTTAAACACTGACGTTTAAGCAAATCCAACCTGTCGTGTAGTGGCAGGACCACAAGATTGAATGACCCCCCCACAACATCTGGGTCTATTGTATGTGCTCTGGGCAAGCAGCACTGTGGGTAATGTATCCAGCGGAGTGAGAGCCATCAGGCCTCTAAGCTGCCATAAGTCCTCTTTATTAGTCCAGGCACCTGGCTTCATGAGGCCTTATGTTTCTGTTTTTGAAATAATTCTGTGTAGAACCTACGGACGTGTCTTTCAGGATTATGTCTTTGCTTTTGCTGACAGGTTCAATCATTTAAATTGCGCTGGCCGGGTTGGCTCCGTGGGCTATGTAGAGCATTATGGCGGGGAACTGGGCATAATATTCTTGTCAACTCTCCAAGACTCAGATCCGGAGCTACAGCTCAGCACAGGGTCACAACTGTCAGTCCAAGACGCAGACACACGTGGTCAGAATATCAACTAATACACACTGAATACACACTAAACACACACACACACACACACACACACACACACACACACACACACACACACACACACACACACACACACACACACACACACACACACACACACACACACAGAAACACAACATAAACTAGCAGACAAAAACACAGGCCAAACACATTAATACACAGTAAAACACTAACAAAAACGGATAGACACCAATACACACTTGCACACATAGCACACTCTTACACACTAGCAAACAGTGTTGTGTGGGGAGGAGATTGACGAGCTGTGTCTCTGCACTCTCTCTCTGCCCATCTCTGTCCATTTGAGCGGGGAAGCGCTCGATGGGTTGCAGGACACAGACTGCACCAGAGAGATGAAATCAAATGTGATCGATGACACGTCAGAAGAACAAGGACCCACAGATCAATCTGAGTTCAATTATTTTAGCAATTAAGAAATCCTTTGTTCTAAACAGATAATAATGTCCAGGAGCATTTTTCATATATATATCAGATGTCTCAAATTATGCCTGCCTCAATTATGCCTCAATCCATCAATCCATTCACATTCCTATTTGTCCATCCATCCATCCATCCATCCATCCATCCATCCATCCATTCACCCACTGAAACTGCCACAATCTAGCCACAGGTAAGAGACATCCTGGGTTTTATGCCACTGTGATGCCTGTTACTTTCCCACTCCCTTGAACTATTTATAAGCACATCTTTGAAAGAACTTTGATCTTTTTAATCATATACATGTACTGAGCAGAAGAGGATAAATTGTTGTGCTCAGATGTGTTCATCAACTCAATATGCGTGAAACTTCATCAATGTGCGTGGAATGTCATGTGCATGAAACCCAGCAGAGCACTGATAACAGCACCTTGCTGAAACATCTGTTATGTTGTCTGTATTTTCTAAAATTTATTTGTATTTACAGACTTAGTCTTGTTTTTATTCAGAGTGCAAACCAGCACACTTCTATATTTACTGAGCAAACCCGCACACCTCTATATTTACTGAGCAAAAATATAAACACAACACATTTGTTTTCACTCACTTTTTACAAGAGTTGAAGTAAACTATCTTCTTCTATGCACACAAATGTGTTTTTCCACTAATGTGGTAAAAATTATGCTTCATTTGATGTCACACATGCATGTCATGTGAATATATTATCTCGGTGAAGATAAAGTGCTCACTAACACAGAGTTTAACACATTTGCAAACACAATTTCAGAAAATTAACCCTTGTGCTGTGTAGAGAGGAAATTCAGGAAAAATGGGAGAGTGTTGCATTTGAATGGATGTTTAGTGTAATTAACAGGGTGTTGATAAATTTAGTTTAAGCTAAATTAGTGTGTGTCATCTGTACACCTGCATGTCCTCTGGTGTTAAAGTCCCTCCCTGCCAGTGTGCATTGCTGTTCACTATGATAATAAGCAGCTCATCACAGTTCTGACGGGGTGCCTGCATCTCCCATTAGATGCTCCGTATACAGTCACTGGGTCACAGCTACCAAATATACACAGCCAGCCAACAGTGTACAGAGGGGGAAACGAATGTGTACCACAAATTAATTTTCAATCAAAATAATAACAATAATAATCATATTATTATTATTGTTCATATTATTATTATTATTATTATAGATGTTTAACACAACCAAAAGTCTATTGGTTAGACCTAGTGAAATAATATTGGCATAAATTGTTCCAAAAAGGTGCAAAACAATTACTGTGTGTATTCTTCTCTTTCAAAGACTTGACGGAGTCTAAATGTGGTCCCTAATTAGCAGTGAACGGTTCATCTCCTAATTGCATAAGTGCTTAATTACGGCATGTCTGATTAAGCAAGCCTAATTGGAGGTGGGAGATTTTCCACAGCTGACAGAAAATCTCATGTCCCATGCAGAGTGTTAGAGTAGTGGTAAATACTGCTGAAGGTGTGGTGTCTTTGGGTTTCAGAACCGGGGAGTGGAGCCATTTTGTATAGCAAATATCATGTTCTGTGCATTGTGTTTCTTACATCAGCATTATCTGAAGGCTTTGACAAACAGGTTTTCCACTCTCCATAGGGAGACAATGTCAGCTGTCAGCTTTTTAAACAAATATGCATCATTATATCACATATTCTTAATCATCCCTACTCTAACGACAATACATAGATTGTGCCAATCTAAACTAAGATAATGATATGCTGAGGCCTGATAACAGACCTCACTGTTGGTCCCATAAGCCCCTCCCCCTGCACCAGCCCAGCCTGTTTCTGATTGACGGCGACGACAGGCTGGCATCCTCCAAGACCCAGGACTTCAGAGGGGAGATATCTCTGTAATGCTGCCTAAGATGTTCACTGAGACCGTCCCACACAAGCCTTTGGGGACGCGTGTCCACATTAACATTTGCTTTTGAGGGCGTTTCAAACAAAAAACAACAAAAAACGAGACAAACTGACACTGTTTCTTTAAGCATTCTAGATGGAAAGTGCAGAGCACACATTTGATCAGTCGCATCAACCAAAGCCGTTGCTTTCTGATGAAATTTTAAAGCCGCTGAATTATTTTAAAGCAGAATGCAGTTCATGATCCATTAAGTCTGCCTTGCTTTGACAACAGATATCAAAGACTTCCTTCTGCAACTCTTCTGCTTTGTAAAGGGTTTAGTATGGGCTGCACATCTTGCTGCTGGCTAGAAGAATGAACTACAGTGTGCGGTCTTGATGAAATGATTCAAACTGTGCACATTGTGCACCGTGATGCCATTTTTGTAGCAGATTGAGTGAAGATGGACTTGTTGTAGATTACACTGGACTCACATCTTACAAAAGCCCAAAGACTTTGATGTTCCCCAAAGAAATGAATTAATGATCGAGCATGTGGATTGGAAGAGACGTTGATAGGACCGTGTCTGATGAATGTTGGCAATATTTGCACGGCCATACACACTGCATATCTTACAGAAGATCTCTTTTTAATCATCATCGATAACTACAGAACAGCTACCATTAATGCAGGAAATACAATCAGGTTAACACCTGCTCAGTCAGGCGAAAGCAAACAAGACATTCAGCCTCTCCCCTCCATCTCTCTCTCTCTCTCTCTCTCTCTCTCTCTCTCATCTTGTTTTTATGCACTTGGGTTATGTCAGGGTATAGTTTCTATCTGCAGGCTAGAAAAACTGGGAGCTTTTAAGCAGGGAGGCAGTGAGGTGATCAGAGGCTGCCAGACTGCTGGACTGTGCGCCATTCCTGCGCCGTCTCGTAAATAATATATACCCCTCCACCCCCCCCCCCCGTGCCCCTCCGCTCTCTCCCCAACCCTCCTCACTCCTTCCCTCGCAGCACAGCCCCCAAAATAGCGCTACAATAATGACACAATACAGAGAGGCCAGGCACAGCAGACAGCATGACAGCTCAGCTCAGGATAGGACCGCACCGACCAGCACAGCACAGGCCAGCGCAGCACAGGATAGGACAGCACAGACCAGGACAACACACACTAGGACAGCACAGCACAGCACAGCACAGCACAGCACAGCACAGCACAATACAGCACAAGATAGATGGACATTTACATTTATTCATTCAGCAGATAAGGCATCATAGACCAGCTTGTCACATCACAGACCAGCACAGCTAAAGACAGGACAACATAGACCAGCACATCACAGACCAGCACAGCTAAAGACAGGACAGCATAGACCAGCCCATCAAAGCACAAGACGAGGACAGTACAGAACATTGCAGCGACCAGAACAGCTGAAACAGGACGGCTGATCCTAGCACAGCTCACATTATACGCCACTCTGATCCTAGCACAGTTCACATTATACGCCACTCTGATCCTAGCACAGTTCACATTATACGCCACTCTGATCCTAGCACAGTTCACATTATACGCCACTCTACTAAGTTAAGGCAGTAGTGATACAGTCCTACTCAACAGAAACCCTATCTGTGTGTAGAGCAGAGTGATGCATTACTGTGTGACTGTCCTGAGTACAGCCACATACTGTATAAAATAGCATACATCGCCATGCTGCAAGCTTGTCACAACAAAGCTGAGGCACAAAGCAGCAAGGCAACAACCAGCCCAGCATCCAACATCCAACCCGGAATCCAACATCCAACCCAGAATCCATCATCCAACCCAGCATCCAACTCAGCATCCAACCCAGCATCCATCATCCAACCCAGAATCCATCATCCAACCCAGCATCCAACTCAGCATCCAACACAGCATCCATCATCCAACCCAGCATCCAACCCAGTAACCCAGCATCCATCATCCAACCCAGCATCCAACCCAGTATCCAACCCAGCATCCAACCCAGCATCCAACCCAGTATCCAACCCAGCATCCAACCCAGCATCCAACCCAGCATCCAACCCAGCATCCAACCCAGCATCCAACCCAGCTCCACCTGGACACATGGTGAAACACAGCAGACCGAACTCACCGCAGCAAAGTACAAAACGTCTCAAATGACATACACATGTGGCACATATATACTGTAAGCACACATGTCACACTACGATACTGAACAGCACTGTATGGCACAATACAACACATCACACACAGACAGCACATCCCCCTCTAGCACACTAACACATACAGCACACACCCCTCTAGTGTGTGTGTGTGTGTGTGTGTGTGTGTGTGTGTGTGTGTGTGTGTATGTGCGTGTTTGTGTGTGTGGTTGTGTGTGTGTGTGTGTGTGTGTGTACGTGTGTATGTGTGTGTGTGTGTGTGTACGTGTGTGTGTGTGTGTGTGTGCTCTACACGCTCCAGACTGACTCTTTCACTCCCCTTTACACCTTCACATCACACATGAAAGGGGGATCAAAGGACAGCTTGTTACCAGCGAATGTGTGTGTGTGTGTGTGTGTGTGTGTGTAAGGGAGAGAGAGAGAAAGAGAGAGAAAGAGAGAGAGAGAGAGAGCATGTGTGTGTTTAGGCAGGTATTAAACATGTCAAGGAGGGTCTATGTCCAAAACACCTATAAAGACAAAACACAAAATGAACGATTAGCATCATTCTGGCCCCTTTTTCCTGGAATTCCACTCTGTTAGCCCAAGGCCCATCATACGAAACTCCGGGGGTGGAATGTTCTAAAGAAGGGGGGGGTTGAAAGGAGAAAGGAGCATTAAGTGTCCTTTCATTAAGAAGATCAAAGCCTGGGGTCCCACAGCACTGCATTCAAAGGAACTAGGTCGGAGCCGAGACAACGAGACGAGAAAAGAACCTAAATGAGCATGCCGTGCCCACTGCAGCCACTACTGACACACACAAGATTAGACCAACGCCAGATGGCTAATCGCACTAAGCTCACTCCACTCAAAACAAGAGGGCGCGACGTGGTGAGGGCGAGACACGGTGCGGTGAGATGTGGTGATGGTGAAATGTGGTGAGGGCGAGACGTGGTCAGTGAGACATGGCGCAGTCAGACGTCATGAGGGCGAGATGTGGTGCGGTAAGATGTGGTGTGGTGAGACATGGTGCGGTGAGACGTGGTGAGGGCGAGACGCGGTGCAGTGAGACTGCAGTGAGACGTGGTGAGGGTGAGAGATGTTGAGGGCGAGACGTGATGTGGTGAGATGTGGTGAGGGCGAGATGTGGTGTGGTAAGACATGGTGCGGTGAGACGTGGTGCTGTAAGACGTGGTGAGGGCGAGACTTGGTGTGGAGAGACATGGTGAGGGCGAGACGTGGTGAGGGCGAGACTTGGTGTGGTGAGACATGGTGAGGCCGAGACGTGGTGTGGTGAGACGTGGTGAGGGCTAGACATTGTGCAATGAGACATAGTGATGGTGAAATGTGGTGAGGGCGAGACGTGGTGCGGTGAGACGTGGCGCGGTGAGACGTGGTAAGGGCGAGATGTGGTGCGGTGAGACGTGGTGAGGGCGAGACGTGGTGCGGTGAGACGTGGTGAGGGCGAGACGTGGTGCGGTGAGACGTGGTGAGGGCGAGACGTGGTGAGGGCAAGACGTGGGGTGGTGAGACATGGGGTGGTGAGATGTGGTGCGGTGAGGTGGTGTGGTGAGGTGGTGTGTTGAGGTGGTGCTGAAAGACGGCAATACTCAGTGCAAGTGAGTCAAATGGGCCCGTGTGGTTTACATTTGGATACGGTGTGTGTGTGTGTGTGTGTGTGTGTGTGTGTGTATGTGTGTGTGCTGGGATGTTTATAAGCATCTGTTTATCTAGTATCTGTCAACATATGTCATAGCTTAAATGGCTGGCAGACACACACTCACACACACAGGATTATACTTGACAGCAGGGCACTTCATAGGCAGCTGATTGTAGATGACAGCTTCCTATTGTGTTAGTGTGAGACAGCACCAACAGGATATAACCCAACCCCAAACACTTAATTTTCCTCTTGTATTTGTGTGTGTGTGTCTATGTGTGTGCATGTGTGTGTACTGTATGTGTGTGTATGTGTGTGTGTGTGTGTGTGTGTGTGTATGTGTGTGTGTGTGTGTGTGTGTGCGTGTGTGTGTGTGTGTGTGTGTGTGTGTGTGTGTGTGTGTGTGTGTGTGTGGTATTGGGGTCTATGTGTCTATGAATGCACTGTATATTACTGTGTTGTACATTACCACGGCTTGCGTCATGTTGCATAAGGCTCATATTTATTACATGAAAAAAGCTTTTCTTTTCTCTGGGCTTTGGTCCATTCTTTCACATGCCCCCTGCTCTGTCTCTCTATGCGTGTGTGTGTGTGTCTGTGTCCATTAGTGTGTGTGTTTGTCTGTGTGCGTGAGTGTGTGTGTGTGTCTGTATCCATGTGTGTGTGTGTGTGAGAGAGAGAGAGTGCGAGTTATAGCACACTGACCATGCAGCTTTTCAGAGCCACCGGCATTCCCAGAAGCAGCCTCTACACACACACACACACACATTTACACAGACACACACACACACACAGACATACACACACTGAGGCTTAATGAGATCATGGATCTCTTTGAAGAGCGTATCTGCAGCTAAATTTGAAGTTCGACATCAAGGCTGGAAAGGCAATTAATCAAAGAGATTTTCCAGTCATTCCTTAAAGGAAAAAACTGCATCCTTTATCTCCTCTGGCTTTGACGATCCAGGGCTCAACCAAACTCGGCAAGGGCTTCCCACAGATGGCCAGAATTAAGGCTGAGTGTGTGTGTGTGTGTGTGTGTGTGTGTGTGTGTGTGTGTGTGTGTGTGCACAGTGCTCTTCAAATATGCCTGTGACTACAACAGCGAAATGATGAATTATCCTACAAAAACAACAAGTGAGCAAAAGATAGCTCATCCAAACTGACCGCCTCCACCATGTTTGCAGTGTCTGTAAGTATTTGTAAGTGAGGACTTCCTGTAGGACACTTGCTCTCTGCATGTGTGTATGTGTGTGTGTATAAGTGTGTGTGTGTGTGTGTGTGTCTTATGTAGGTGTGTGTTCTCCTGTATTTGTGTATAAGTGTGTGTGTCCTCCTGTATTTGTGTATGTGTGTGTGTGTGTGTGTGTGTGTCCTCCTTTATTTGTATATAAGTGTGTGTGTGTGTGTGTGTGTGTGTCCTGTATTTGTATAAGTGTGTGTGTGTGTGTCCTCCTGTATTTGTGTACACAGTAAGTGTGTGTGTGTGTGTGTGTGTGTGTGTGTGTGTGTGTGTTCTCCTGTATTTGTATAAGTGTGTGTGTGTGTGTGTGTGTGTGTGTGTGTGTGCAGGCGTGCCTGTAAGTGTACGGCCGTACCATCAGGATACTCATCAATGAGAGAGAATTTCCCCTTACACCAAGTTGGCATAGGCTACCAAATTCACAACTCTGCACAGTATCCCATGAACTGCATCACAGTACTGACATTTACTGTTCTGTACTATTTCTGTAAAGTAAACATGTTATCAAAATCAATTTAAAGCCCTATGCAACAATTTTAGCAAAAATGACCTTAATTATGCAGGTTGAGAGTCGTTCTGATGGTTCTGCAACAGTTTTTGGGTCTTTTGGTGGGTGCTTCGTCTCCCCCTAGTGCTTCTCCGCGGAAAAAACGAATATGCAACTTTCTGGTCACGGCCCGAACAAATCCGGATGTAACTCAGCGGAAGTATCTAATCGCGCCTCGAAAATGTAGTCAGATTGTTTCTAAGAAGACTGCAAAACGGACTTCGACTTGGCTTTGTTGCTGTTGAAATTGTAAGTAGCCTACCCTTGGGTGAACTTCGTTTTTGTAATATGGTTCGATAGTCTCTTGAACAATGTGTTTGCTTGACCGTTTTATTGTGAGCCCTGTATGTGTTTAGATTGGTTTCTTGATGGCTAGCTCGCTAGCTAGTGGGGGTTTAGCGTAGCAGTCACTGGCTACCAAAGCTGCAGGGGGAGCTATGTCATGAAAAATGTGAGCCCAAATCAGGCGAAAACCCAGAAACAGCGAAGGAATAACCAGACCTGCAAAGGGCTTCTTTAATCCAGAAAGTGCACTCACAACTTTTGGTGCGTACCATAGCATTCATTCCTTCAGGCGCCCCTGTGTGTGTGTGTGTGTGTGTGTGTGTGTGTGTGTGTGTGTGTGTGTGTGTGTGTGTTTTTGTGTGTGTGTGTGCAGGCGTGCCTGTAGGTGTACGGCCGTACCATCAGGATACTCATCAATGAGAGAGAATTTCCCCTTTCCCCTTATGGCATAGGCTACCATACATTCACAGCTCTGCACAGTATCCCATGAACTGCATCACAGTACTGACATTTACTGTTCTGTACTATTTCTGTAAAGTAAACACGTTATCAAAATCAATTTAATGCAGAAAGTGCACTCACACCCTTTGGTGCGTACCATAGCATTCATTCCTTCAGGCGCCCCTGTGTGTGTGTGTGTGTGTGTGTGTGTGTGTGTGTTTCTGCGTGTGTGTGTTTGTGTGTGTGGTGTGTGTATGTGTGTGTGTGTGTTTGTGTGTGTGTGTGTGTGTGTGTTTGTGTGTGTGTCTGTGTGTGTGTGTGTTTCTGTGTGTGTGTGTGTGTGTGTGTATGTGTGTGTGTGTGTGTGTGTTTGTGTGTGTGTGTGTGAGTGTGTGTGTGTTTGTGTGTGTGTGTGTGTGGGTTTCTGTGTGTGTGTGTGTGTGTGTGTGTGTGTGTGTGTGTGTGTGTGTGTGTGTGTGTGTGTGTGGTGTATCCGCATCACGTGTGTGTGTGCGGAGGGGGGGTCTCCCTCCTTACCCCTGAGTCAGGGATGATGGATCCGTGCTCTCTCCTCTGCATCACGGTAGCGAGAGCGACATTAAGCTGAGCTATCCATCACCGCCCTATCTGCCCCCGTCGACATGACAACCCTCTGTCAAACACAGACATGCCGGGAGGGCACTGGGAAACAGGGAGGATGAGGGGAGGAACACCCACACTTTTATACAAATACAGGAGGACACACACACACACTTATATACACACACACACACACACTTATATACAAATACAGGACACACACACACACACACACTTATATACAAATACAGGACACACACACACACACACACACACACACACACACACACACACACACACTTATATACAAATACAGGACACACACACACACACACACACTTATATACAAATACAGGACACACACACACACACACACACACACACACACACACACTTATATACAAATACAGGACACACACACACACAAACACACTTATATACAAATACAGGACACACACACACACACACACACACACACACACACACACACACACACACTTATATACAAATACAGGACACACACACACACACACACACTTATATACAAATACAGGACACACACACACACACACACACACACACACACACTTATATACAAATACAGGACACAAACACACACAAACACACTTATATACAAATACAGGACACACACACACACACACACACACACACACACACACACACACACACTTATATACAAATACAGGAGGACACACACACACACTTATATACAAATACAGGACACAAACACACACAAACACACTTATATACAAATACAGGACACACACACACACACACACACACACACACACACACACACACACACACACACACACACACTTATATACAACTACAGGAGGACACACACACACACTTATATACAAATACAGGACACAAACACACACACACACTTATATGCAAATACAGGACACAAACACACACAAACACACTTATATACAAATACAGGACACACACACACACACACACACACACACACACACACACACTTATATACAAATACAGGACACACACACACACACACACTTATACAAATACAGGAGAACACACACACACACACACACACTTACTGTATACACAAATACAGGAGGACACACACACACACATATATACAAATACAGGACACACACACACACACACACACACACACACACACTTATATACAAATAAAGGAGGACACACACACACACACACACACACACATACACAAATACAGGAGGACACACACACTCACACACTTATACACAAATACAGGAGAACACACACCTACATAAGACACACACACACACACACACACAGTTATACACAAATACAGGAGGACACACACACACACACACATACACATACACACACACACACTTAAAGTATATACAAATACAGGACACACACCTACATAATACACAGACACACACACAGACACACACAGACACACACAGACATCACATGCACTCAGATCAGTCAGCCACATCATCCTCATATGTGCCTCATGCAGCTGCATTAAACAATAAGCCTTTTTAGAATATATTCTTCAGTACTGGGCTTCATCCATCCATTGTTTTACACACACACACACACACACACACACACACACACACACACACACACACACACACACACACACACACACACTCACACACAGTGTTGCAAAGAGTGCATATGAGGCTTAAGATCAGATAAGCTCTGCTCTGATTGTACGCTCCCCACCAGTAATTTATTCATTATTCACCACAGTGCCAGGGAGACTTCTGACGCATCCTCTCCTCTCCTAAATGTGTCACGCACACACACACACACACACACATTTTTCTGTCACACACTTTCCCCCACTCTCTTTGTTCATGATTTATTGTCACTCCTGTTGTCTCCTAAATGATCCCCCATATCCTGAGACCTGCAGCTGGATAGGAGCATCTCATAGGGGATGGCTGGTGGGGCTTTGGGTGGTGTTGGGGTGTGGGTGGTGTTGGGGTGTGGGTGCTGCTGCTGGTGGTGTAGGTGGTGTTGGGGTGTGGGTGGTGCTGCTGGTGGTGCTGCTGGTGGTGTAGGTGGTGCTGCTGAGTGTGTAGGTGGTGCTGGGTGTGTAGGTGGTACTGCTGAGTGTGTAGGTGGTGCTGGGGGTGTAGGTGGTGTTGGGGTGTGGGTGCTGCTGCTGGTGGTGTAGGTGGTGTTGGGGTGTGGGTGGTGCTGCTGGTGGTGTAGGTGGTGCTGCTGAGTGTGTAGGTGGTGCTGGGGGTGTAGGTGGTGCTGCTGAGTGTGTAGGTGGTGCTGGGGTGTGGGTGGTGCTGGGGTTTGGGTGGTGGTGGTGCTGGGGTTTGGGTGGTGGTGCTGGGGGTTTGGGTGGTGCTGCTGGGGGTTTGGGTGGTGGTGGTGCTGGGGTTTGGGTGGTGCTGCTGGGGGAAGGGGCACGTCAATGAATCTGGAATCTGTGGCAGGCCAATGAGTGTGAGAAGGATGGGAAATGCCCACTGTAAGTGGCTAATGTGTGGAGGGGGAGGGTCCTAGAGATAATCGAACGCACGTAAACGTCTGTGGGAAGGAGACAGATATCACAACCTGCTACGTGCGTCTGAACAATGAGCAAGCGAACTATTGACTCGTTCTTACGACCTGCGGCTAGTGTGCTAGTACTAGAGTCTACAGTGTCACAGTTGGGTGATGATTCAGAGTCAGAGGTTTGTGTGGTGAAAAAGGCCCGAACCCACCATTTTTGGGAAGACTGCTTGAGAGAATTCAGCTAGTTGAGGTACTGTAAGGAGACAACCTCCATGAACTGCAAATGTTGCAGTCGCTACCCCAGAACTGCGGGGAATACAAAGTTTGCCAACAGTGCAGGCACATCGCAGTTTAAACACAATACACTAGTAAAACACAATCTTGGCCTCAAGCAGAGAGTATGCCGTGACATGTTAATAAAGTGCACAATAAAATGTGACCCTGAATTTGAAACAGCACATTGTAATTTCTGCATCTATTATCAAAGTATGTATTAGTAATACAGTGGAAATTAGTAGAAATGTGAGTATTTGGTTAGCATGTTGATTTATGGTGTGTGCCCCTAAATTTTCAGTTGGGGGGCACTGTGCCCCTAAAGCTAGTCTGGGGGTTTGGGTGGTGTTGCTGAGGTTTGGGTGGTGCTGCTGGGGGTGTAGGTTAAAGACAGACTGCTATGTGTGCATCATGTCAGTGTCTCGCCATCTGCGTCTGGAATTTAAAACAACTGACTGAAAAAAATGAAAGGAGGGAAACCATGCAAATATGAAAGTCAAATACAATCCATAATCTCTGGCCTGAGCACTGTGAAGTGTGCAGGAAAGCGGGGCATTCTCACATCCAGGACTTCAGGACAGCGGTGCCACACTAAACCAATGCTAATCTGTATTCAACGCAGGCTATTTCCTCTGTTTGAGCAACAGCGTTTTTCACTGTCCCTCACTGATGTAAAACCATTCTACCTGTCCACACTCTCTCGGAGAGCAGGCACGCTAACACTGCCAGAGTGGTCTGTGTG
>NW_027468630.1:28443997-28446497 GCF_046254945.1 Alosa pseudoharengus | reverse complement strand
GTAAGACAGAAGACAAACTGAAACACAAAATGTCGCCCTTTTCTATACAGCATAACCTTAGGGGCCATCAAATGCTGTACTGCTCTCTCTCAAGGAAGAAGCTACACTCAGGAGGCACAGAGATATACAGTGTCTGTGTTAGTGCTGCCACTAACAACTAATGTTCTAACGACTAATCTTTTGACTATTTTTTCGATTAGTCGACTAATATAAACGACTTATTTAAAAAAAAAATCAAGTGTTTGTTATTTTGCTGTGTCCATTTTATTTTGAACTCAACTGAAGGACCAAAACATAAAATATCAGCCTACTTTTGTTAGAAGCTCATTAAGCAAACTGTTCAAAAACTTTATGTATTAACAATGTAAATAAGTATCTGCATTTCCATTAGGCTATAGTATACTGTAGTGGACACTATGGACATAATTCACCATACTGTGTTATTAACATGTATCCCCTTACTTAACTACAGTACATATAATATGCTTGTGGTAAGTGTGTTCTGTGTTGTGAGCTACGATCTGAGATGCGCTGGTATTCTTTACAGGAAGATGGGAGCTTGTGGTGGTCACTCTAGACAAAGAGAGAGACTCGTACCGACAATGATTGAGGAGAGAAAATAAAAGAGAGCTTATAAGAGAAGCAGATGACTGTGGTGTGTGTGTGTGTGTGTGTGTGTGTGTGTGTGTGTGTGTGTGTGTGTGTGTGTGTGTGTGTGAGAGAGAGTGAGTGTGTTTAATGGTGTGTGTGTGTCTTTATTGGTGTGTGTCTATGTGTGCGTGTGTGTATTGGTGTGTGTGTGTGTGTGTGTGTGTGTGTGTGTGTGTGTGTGTGTGTGTGTGTGTGTGTGTGTGTGTGTGCTGGAGAGAGAGAGAGAGAGGCTGTAGAGACAGAGCTGCACTTCTTAACAGAATGCCCGAAATATGAGGAAATCCGAAACTTGAACCTGGACAAATGAGGCAGAATTGCCTTACACGATGATGTGGCCATTCTGGCTGCAAAATTTGTAGCAGCCTGCCATAACCACAGCCAGTGAGGCAACAACCAACAACAATGTTGTATGTTTAATATTATGTAATATTATTATTACATTTTTCGTTTTACTTTATTTCAATGTGTTACTTAATTTCCCAATTATATATTTGTCCTTCTTTGTGTACATGTAATTGAGCTTTGTTAATAATGTTGTTGAAACGTTCATGCCAATAAAGCTTTCTTCAATTGAATTGCATTGATTGAGAGAAAGATAGAGAGACAGAGTGAGGACAAATGAGTGAGTAAAGTTCACAAAAGTGATTGAGAGCCAGTGATCCTGGGGTCTTCTCTGCTGTCACTCAAACCTGAGCAGACATAGGGGAAATAAACAGCATTGACAAGACAGGCAGGGGGAGAGAGAGAGAGAGAGATAGTGTGTGTGTGTGTGTGTGTGTGTGTGTGCATGCGTGCCTGCATGTATGTGTGTGTGTGCATGCCTGTGTGTGTATGTGTATGGGAAAATCAGTGAACAGTTCATCTATGAGTGTGCTAGTGCGTGTACAGCAGCTCATAATTTTGTTCAGTTCAGTGTAGTTTTACGTGTGTGTGTAATAGACCAGCCCCATTTCTGAACCAATGCATTATTAACAAACCACTGCACTGGGACCCCACAGCGAGCCGCGACCCCCAGAACCCCTCTGCAACCAGAGCCCAACCTATCAAACATTCATTCATTCACACACACACACACACACACACACACACACACACACACACACACACACACACACACACACACACACACACACACACACACACACACACCAGAGCCCTACCTATCAAACATTCATTCATTCACAAGGACTTTTTAGTAGTATGGCTCATTTGAGTTGTTTCTTTGTGGCTCTCTGAGGGACACCAGTTCAATCAAAAATTACAAATGGAACATTTCAGACCAGGGAAGGATTGTGCTGTCTGTAATGATGACTTGTAATAATTTATTATACAACTGTAGGCAATGTGAGGACAGGGAAGGCCGTAAAGTGAAAGCACTCATTGGACTTCTAGTTTATTATTCTATTCAACTATTACATTCTATGTCTGAGAAATCCCGACATAGCTTTATATTATAATAGTAATAAAATAATAATAATAATAATAATAATAATAAAAAACATAAAATCCATATTTTCTGGAGGACATGTGCTCCCTAAGCTTCAAAAGGCAAGATGCCACTGCTTCATAATAGTATATATTAGGTTTGAGACTATTTAAGTGAGATCTTTCCTTAAATTAATTGGTTCTTGCTCAAACAAATATAGCAGTGGAGGGAATGGGCTTTATCTAAAATGGAGACCATTCTTAAATTCCATTCGGCCTGGTTAGCTTTTCCCTCACAGCAACAGGTAACACTTTACTTGACAGTATCAACATAAGAGTGACATAAGAGTGTGTGACATACTGTAAGAGTGATATGACACTGTCATGAACACATGACACTGTCATGACACATGAACCCTAACTC
>NW_027468630.1:28433997-28438997 GCF_046254945.1 Alosa pseudoharengus | reverse complement strand
TGCCTGCCTGTCTGTCTGTCTGTCTGTCTGCCTGTTTGTCTGTCTGTCTGTCTCTATCCTTCACTGTTATAGCAAATCTTTGACTTGATGCTTATCTAATTTTTGTTCTCTATATTTTTCCATTTCTCTTTTTTTTTCAACTCTGGTTTTTTTGTGTCTGAATCTGTCTTTTTCAAAGGAGCAGAAGTAAAATCAGACTGATCTCTCTCTCTCTTCCTCTCTCTCTCTCTTCCTCCCTTTCTTTCAACAACAAATAGGTGTCAAGTCTGGGAGGAAGAAACAGCTGAAACACATCAGAAATGTCTTCAAAAGACAACAATGTATCTGACTCATAAAATGTAACAAAGTTATTTTACTTTCCTTACTGTTTATAGGAGGCAATATTATACAAAACCTCCAATCTTTCATATTACCAAAGAAATACATGGTATTACACAAGAGGCAATAGTATACAACACCTCAAATCTGTCTTATGTCCAAAATAAGACAGTGGCAATAAGCCAGTACAGTTAGTCAGTGCAGAACAAGCCGCAGTAGCCTCTAAATGATACCACATGTCCAAGCTTATGGCAACATTTCAGAATTGAAAGAAAATGCTTCAACCTAAAATATTTATCTAAACGTTGAAGATCATCCCAATGAGTCACTCTGCAGTCGTGAAGCTTTCCTCAGGAACACAATCCTTTCACAGTGAGAAAAACTATCATATAGAGGTCGTATTGGCTCATAGCCTGAGGCAGATTAACACCCTGAGCTGCCATGACTGTGTACAATGCCCCCTGCCGGGGTAGATACAGGGCATCATGTCTTACAGGCCGCGGGACATGATGCCACCGAAAGCCCTTCTGATGGGGTCCCACAGGGCTCTACCTCCTTTTGAAAGCACGAAGCAACACAAAGCACTGAGCTGGAAAGGTTTGGGCAGGACACACAAAAGTTGTTTCCTGCCCAAAGTTCTACAATCTACAATCCACACATTTACCTCATGCACGCTAAAGCTGCTAGTTAGTGGCAGTTTTGGACTTACTTACTTTGGACTTACCTAAAGCCACTCAGTGGCTTTTTGGACGTACTTACTTATATTTTTGACTTCTTTGTCAGGAGCCCATGTGAGAATAAAGGCTAATCCTGAACCCAGGAGCCAATGTGAGAATAAAGGCTAATCCTGAACCCAGGAGCCAATGTGAGAATAAAGGCTAATCCTGAACCCAGGAGCCAATGTGAGAATAAAGGCTAATCCTGAACCCAGGTTGCTTTGGGTGCACTACAGGTCTGGACTAAAGTTTGTTGGGTTTGTCTCTGTCAGCACGGATTCTTCTTCTTCCTTTCACTCTGCCCCCCTTTCTTCATCCTCCAAGAGGGTAAGGAAGGAGAACTTTTCCCTTCTCTTCACATTCATCAAGGAAGGAGCTAGCTTTTCTCTTTACTTCACATTCATCAAAGAAGGAGCTAGCTTTTCTCTTTACTTCACATTCATCAAGGAAGGAGCTAGCTTTTCTCTTTACTTCACATTCATCAAGGAAGGAGCTAGCTTTTCTCTTCCCTTCACATTCATCAAGGTTAGCAGTACAAAAGGATTTTTTTAGATATCTGGTCATTACATCTCTCTCTCTCTCTCTCTCTCTCTCTCACACACACACACACACACACACACACACACACACAAACACACACACACACTTTCTCTTTCTTCCATTTTCCCTTCCCCTTTGAATAAAGTTAATTTTTTAAAATTTTGAACACCTCTGTTCCTTTGCTTCACCTCGTGCACTCTTCCCGTCATCTATTATCTAGCCTATCATATCTAACTCTATCATAACCCAAATGCCGTTTGTATCCCTGCCAAACATTTTCATTGTCACAGGTACACTGGTGACTACGCCGCTCCGTCCGGCATCTTTATTTTTTAAGCGACCTTGGGTGTCTTGAAAGGCGCTTTATGAATAAAATGTATTATTTATTATTATTATTGTTACCATACATACCATACATATGATACCCATCTAATTGTCATGGCAACTGGTTCTGGAACACAGACCAATGGACTTGAAGAACCAAGAACTGAATACAGTTACATATGACATTCTGGAGCACACAGCTTACTATGTTTGTGTACAAAACATCTTTTCTGCTTAGTTGCATTGCTGTTCCATAGAGACAAGTGAAGTCAATTTGGACCCATTACCTGTTGATCCATTTCAGTTCTCCGCATCCTCAGTCCAGACGAGTGAGAAACGTGACGTTAAGCAATGGACTGAAACAGAAAATTCCCACCAATTTTACGCACCGGAAACAGCCTATGTTCAATCGGCTGCTGCTGGTGTTTTGCCAAAAAATGGAGGACAACGGCGATCAACCTGTGCAACATGAGAGAGACGAGTGATAACCCCTAATAACTTGAGATATGGAAGTACTTAGGGTTTTGGACTGTAGATCAAATTATGGAGAAGGACAAAGTGATATGCAAACTGTGCGATCGTGTTTTCCTACATAGGCAAAATTTGTTTGACATTTCTAATCGTAAACACAGCCATGTTTAAGCCTGCAGTAATGTTTTTCATTGATGGCCGTCCACTCTGCTTATTGTTTTTCGAGAATGTTGTACTCCGTCATTGTGCACGAAACTTCATGTCAATAAATCATCAGAAATATTGCTGACTTGTGCATCTCAAGTGCCCTCTTTACGTTCGTCCTAATGCCTGTTGTCCGTGGATTGGCCTATATTTGGTGTTAAAAATGGAAACGTCTTTAGACATGGAAAATCGATTTTACAATCGATTCAATGAACACTTATGTCTCAAAAATTAAACAGGATTTTTTCCCCCAAAAGTGACAGCCCTATCGTCTGGTAGCCATGGTAAGAAAATTGATAACGTGTTCGAGTGCAGCTTTTGGTGGTGATTTGTTCTGACGTAGGGCCAACCCAACAAAACATCACTTAGACCTAATTGTTTTTTTCCCTCGATGCTTTCCTAAATATCTCACCCGTGGATTTCGTACCATCAGACTGCCTGACTGTTACTTCTCTCCTATGCAACGCAAAGTTGTATGCTCATTACATGCTAGCATTGTTTTCGGAAAAAGTTTATTACTCAGCCGTAAAGTGAGTTACAAGGTTATGACACTAAAATGTTGTATTTCTCAGAAAATATAAAAGGTTCATATAAAGGCTTCAAACGCTTCAGATGTAACATAATTTGATGTCAAAGATGCCAAAATGAATGGGGGTCAACATTCTAGCCTCAAAGCTGCGCATAGGGGGTACGCTTTCCAAACGTTCGCCTACCCTTTGGTTGTCATGCACAAGCACCTTCTGAGAATGGTGGTTTCAAAAACGACCTTTTAAGAGGCCGTTTAGACGAACACGCTTTTTTCACTTCCAGACGCTCAAATTTAATTGTTTCTCTATATGGAACAATACGACTGGCTTTGCAACGCACATCTCGTTAACTCATTGAATTCCAAGCTGTTTTCGGAAGCTTTGTCCTAGAGCCAGCAATCTAGACCATTGTTGATGATTTTTGTACAGCCACAACATATTATGTGTTATAGCTATGAACACATACAATGGCTCGTTTCAAAGGTGAGACTTTAAGCTCTCAGTGGGTGCAAACCGTCTATTTCTACACGCCTCTATTCCTGAGAAATCCCAAGCTAAACAGTGGCTAGTTTTCATCAAAATCACTGTTTTTTTTTTCTAGAAATGGAGATATAACGTCTTTCATGAAATATGAAGTGTTGCCTGTAAAGTTTCCGGGAAGTGACCTGGCAAGACTGCCACCTAGTGATAGACCCATGAAAATGGCCTGGTTTTGAGCTGACGTGCATGCGTCACTGATTCGACCCAAAGCGGCAACCGAGTAATGATAAAATGTCCAGATAAAATGTCCAGATTGTGCGTTTTCATGAGTTTTCGATCGTCAAATATTTCATTTCCATCCATCACAGAGTTCCCAAAATCACATATAAGGTGTGTTAGAGTGTCTAGTTTCGTAATTTAAAAAAAAAGCTAAAAACGTAATATTATGTTTTTGGCACTCAACGCATTTTGGCACTCAATGAGTTAAAATGAGCAAGGCGCAAGCAAAAAAAAGGGAGGCTTATAAAAATGTGTGCTCCAAGTTAAAAAGAGTTCAACTTTTCACGTTTTTTCCCACAATGGGTCGTTGCTTAGCTGCTTGCCTTAGCTAACTTGAGCTTAACTAAGCTTAGATGTTTAGCTAAATATAACATATCATAATCAACAGCATCAAATTCCACCTTACATGTTTTTTAACATTCACTACTTTGGGATACTCGCGTTTTGGAGGTGAAAACAAGTCTGTCAGTGTGAGTGCCAACTAAGATAGCATTTACAGTCAGAATGTTGCAACAATATTAGGCGAACTAGCATAAGCTAACTTGATAATGTTAGATAGCATGGTAACACTTTGATTTGCTTCCTTTTCCAGGAAGTACCAATATCTGGGAACGTATGATGTGAATGTTTGCATATGGCTTATGTCAGACTTTATATCAAGAAAAAATTGTGTCTCATTATTTGATTTTCGTCATATTTTTGCATTAATATAGGAAGCATGCCAATAGAAATATATTCACTATGATAGTGGGATAATCTATGGCTGAGCAATTTACAAAAATGTATGTACTGACAAATAGTTTACATTAGAATACATTATAATTTCGCCCCAATGAGACTATGTAGAAATATGTTGCAATTTCAAAACCGGATTACTCAGGAACCAATTGTTTTATATCCTCGTATTTGGTAAGGTTTGCTGTTTATTGTGATATTGGGTTTGCCATGTGTTGTGTGAAGGGTTAGTGAGATATTTAACCGAGAGTAATGGGTGTGCACTGTGTGCAAAATGCAAATATGATTAAATTGCATGTAAGTTCAATGTTCTCCATTTTTCACAGTATTTGGCCTACCAGGTTGTCACTTCAGCGTGAAACATACTCAATAAATACTCAAAGCATACCTGACAGGGGGTGCTCTT
>NW_027468630.1:28416497-28431497 GCF_046254945.1 Alosa pseudoharengus | reverse complement strand
GAGAGAGAGAGAGAGAGAGATGGGAACCAATCGGCTGAGGGAGACAGGGCTGAGAGGAAGAGTGAGAAATAAAGGAGATAGGGAACTAGAGATGACAGGAGAAGAGAGAGGAATGAGATAGAAACAGAGATGAGAGGAGAGAAGAGAGAGAGAGAGGAAGAGTGGAATGAGTCTGAGAAAGATGAAATGGGTAGGGAGAGCGGGAAGAGATGGAATTATGGGAAATATCCAGGTCACCTGTTTCATCGTAAGGTGCTTTACGAGACAACACAGAACAACAACCTTCTCAATCAGCATCTGAGTTCCTTACAAGTGACAGATCTAGTTAACATGCACATTTATGGAGTACGAGGAAGAGAGAAGAAGAGTCAAACATCCAACTTCATCAAAATGCAAACACATGTCCATACATTCAGCATATAGAAGCATACAGAACATGAAATAGAAGCATATAAAAAAAATGCTGTTTCCATGTTGTTACTTGCAAAAATGTAATGGAAAACTAACATGCGCACACACATATACAGCTATGGGTTGATCTGAGTGATAACACACACACCCACACACACACACACACACACACACACACACACACACACACACACACACAGACACACACACACTCACACACACACACACACTCACACACAAACAGACAGACACACTCACACTTACACAAATCGGTGCAGGGAATTGGTAGTGCGATTTCAAACATAGATCAACAAACACAATACGAGCAGGAATGTCAGCCAGAGACCCATCCCAGAGAATCACGCATGAATGCAGAGACATGATAAATACACAGTGAGCAGGAGTGCACTCCTCCTACAACACACGCCATCTCAGCCTGGAAAGGACGCTGTGGCTCCTATGGTCAATCTATCACAGGGGACACACCAAGCACTCTGAGGATGGCTCATTTGTGAAAATGTGGTGAGGAAAAGCTTCTTAGTTTGGAAAAGAGCCTACGTTAGGTTTTTATCCCCCATCAGTGTGCTGGAATCAGAGTGTATTGTCGTTCAGTATTCCTGAATGTGTACACAGCCACTGTCCCAGCCCCCAACGCATGCTTATTGGATGATTAATATCTCGTGTGAGCTGAAAAAATGCCATTCCCAGAGGATGCATAATGAACATGTGATTTATCGGAGAGCCACGTACTGCATGTGAGCGGCTTACTTACAGTAATAAATCGGATTCCATTTTTTCTGCTCATCTAAATAATCATTAAGGTGTATTAAAAAGCTGTGTTTGGAAGTCTTCAACATGGATGTTAAAGAGCACTACACTTTTTCTTTTCCAGTGTTTTTTTGCAGTGCCTGCCTATTAGCATATAATGACCTCCCTCAGCAGGAGATGAACAGAGACAGGAGTGGAGAGAAGACCTTGGCCAGACCTGTGTCCCCGACACAGAACTACTGTCGCTGCTAAGCCCCTTACTGACCTCAGCTCCACCATCTCACAGCAGGGCACTTAACCTGGAGCATGAGCTCAAATCCCCCCAAAATATAGCTAACCTTATCCAGCACTCCGCATCACCACTGCAAAGACTTTTTTACTGGACGTTTATAAATTAATTCCCAATGCCAGACTCTCTATAAAGTCACGGGAAGGCCACAGCCAGAGAAAGTGACTAACTGATGAAGAAACTCTATATGACCCAGTGTGTGTGTGTGTGTGTGTGTGTGTGTATGTGTGTGTGTGTGTGTGTGTGTGTCTATGTCTATGTCCGTGAGGCATTGTCGGAAGGGAAAATTCAAACATTATAGGATGGTCAGCCCCACAGCAGGATCATGTAGAGGCTGCATGACACACACACACACACACACACACACACACACACACACACACACACACACACACACTTGGGCATAATGAGAACGCATCAAACGACACCCTCATCAGCCTTTCTCTTTGAAGCCTGGATGAAGGAAATAAAGCGAAGACGAACAGAGAAAAACAAAGTAAAGGAAAGAAGGACAGAAACAGAAGGAAACTGTAGTAAAGAAGGACAGAAACAGAAGGAAACCGTAGTAAAGTTGGTTATGTCTGGAAGTGGGCCCTAGAAATGATAAGAGTTTATATTTTCTTTATTTTCTTGAAGAACTTGAAGAAATTACAAGTTCATTTCAAAGCCCAGTGCAAAGGGTTTAAGAGGTACTTTAGTCCCTCTGCTGAAAATCAAGTTTTTATCCTTCATATTCATATTGTATTGTTATACGATACACATCATATCATGAAAATATCATCAAATAAGCTGTCAAGGCCAGGGCAGAGTATCCCAAACTTGGAAGTGTACTAGCGTTCAGCTTGTGGTGGGGCTTTTCATTTTCCTATCTAAAGCATGTGATGAGTTGGGTGTGAGAACTTCATTGTTAGAGGTCAGGCTACAAAGCTCTCTTAAATCAAAATGAGGCCGAGCAGTAAAGATACAGCCAAGCCAAGGCCATGAAAGGATTTCTTCATTTTAAAAAACAGAAGACAGTTGCCATTTTTACACAGAGATGAGTGTTTAGGGTGTATAACTAATGGTCAGAGGCAGTGTTTAAAAAGTGTACTTTATACTTAAACATGCACACACGCACGCACGCACGCATGCACGCACACACGCACGCACGCACGCACACACACACACACACACACACACGTACGCACACACACATACAAACAACCAAACTAAATCCAAGAGCACTACTATTCCGTATACTCAATTGACTCTACTCAATGAGGGAAAGAGGGTAAGACAGAGAAAGAGAGAGAGAAAGGGAGTGTGAGAGTGTGAGAGAGACAGATGGAGGGGAAAACAGTGTCTCTTCACTTCACCTTCAGTAATTACAATGTCTTACTCTTGCGCCTCACAATGGAGTCTCTAGTGGTCTTAGCCAGAATACAAATAAGGCCACTTTCATCTCTCCTCAACAAGACCTGTGAGCTACAGGAAATTGCCAAACCTATCTCTCTCACACACACACACACACACACATACACACATACACCATCCCTGTCTGTCCCTCTCAGGCACACACAGATAAATATGTACACGTGTGTACTCTCTTATTGCGTCCTCTGCTCCTGTGACACTGTTCTGGGGGACCAGCACTAATGCGTCATCTCTTTCACAGTTCAGTCTGAGTTTGGAGTTTGAGTCTGTGACGGGGAGGCCCACTGGGCGATATGCTGGGAGCATGTATATAGGCAATAAGCCACTGATATCTTTTTGTCAAAAGCAAGTACAATAGAAAAGGTAAAATCAGATAATTTGACAAATAGAGAATAAAATATTAACTTAATCCATTAACACAACCACCTCAAACAGCACTTTGGATACCTTCTATATTACAGTAAACATTGTTTTTCCTCTATGGTTTGAAGGGGGTCACAGGGTGGAATATGCCATTGAACCTGTTCAGTGAACAAATAAAGCAAAACAAACAGGAGCCCATTAAACACCTTCCAAGTTATCCACATTTTGACCCGCCTGTATTTCCAAATGCAAAAGACCCACCCCTGGACTACACTGTGATTTTCAGAGGCGAACCTACTTAGCCTGATGCTGACGACTGCAAAGATTAATTTCTCTCTCATGCGAGTGCGACTGCTTATGATTTAACTCCCGAGCGGACTCTAACCTTGACCCCGAGCGTCATGACCTATTGTTGCAGTGTTAATTAAACAGCTCATAATCTATACTCACACATAAATCTTCCCTCTTTTTCAAACTTTCTTCTCTTTTTTCTCCCCGCCGTCGCGCTAGCCGGCTCCAGCTGTGTCCTCGCGCAGCCCTGCATTTGGCCTCATTAGTGGCCGAGCACTGGCCTACTGTGTGGACGACCAATTAAAGCGCAGCGAGCGGCCGCCTCGCAGTGAAGACTTTCTCCACTGCCCCAACCATGGGGCCACTTTCTGTCCCAATTAAGGAGTTCTGCTATTTGACATGCTAACACTCAGAGAGCCTTTATTACATTATCATGAGGCTCACTCTTCCACTCGCTACTCCAAGCCTTTTTAGTGGAACTACAGCAACCTTTCCAAAATTTCCTTCGGGATTAATTAAGTATCTATCTATCTATCGATCTATCTATCTATCTATCTATCTATCTAAGAAATGGTGCGTAGATCTTTTACAGTAGGACTGTACAGAAAAACACAGTGGAAAGTAGTGTAATAGTGAAGAGGAGAAATGCCATACTGACAGAATAAGTATATTTGTGTGAAATATGGTTAATCAGTCAAAAGAAGTGGGTTAGGGGAATGTGTGTGTATATAGTAACTGTACTGTAAACACATTAGCTAGACACTTACACTTTATTTACTGTAATGATTTAGAGATATTTTCAATGGTGTTGAAAATTAAGTTTTAAGTCTCACACACACACACACACACACACACACACACACACACACACACACACACACACACACACACACACACACAGACACACACAGACACACACACCTAGATAGCCAGGCAGTTCCTTTCACAAAAAAAAACAATAAAAATGAATAAAAGTTCTTATGCCTTCCTGGTCTGCGCAGCATTATTACTATTGTCTGCCTCAAATTATCTTCTCATTTAATGATGCTCAATCTGACTATGATTTGCAAATTTATGCAAAATAGTAGCAGGTGTGTGAATTTAAACTTAATAGTCCAGTTCACTGTGCAATTGTGTGATAGTGTAATGTCCGGCATTAATCAACCGCTCTGTTTTCAACGGCACTGACTAATTAATAAATAAACACGGTTAATTAATAATGGTAATAATTAAAAATAGTAACTGCACTGCACTCTTTTCTGAAGCATAAGACATTTCAAAATGTATGTCACTTCATCATGATTATTATACGAAACAAGTTTAAAATAAGATACTTTTTTAATATACTTTAAAAATAAATTTAACATTGCGTGCAGAAAATATCAGTGATGTTAATAATAATTTAATAAATGAATACCCAAAAAACTGTGATCAAAATACACTATTAAACGGATACCTCTTTCCATTAAATAATAAAACTATTTCTCATGTAACCAATCTTTGTTCTTCATGCATTATCAAAGTGTGAATATATCTTAATATAGATCTCTTTTTTTCATGTCCTTTGAAGATTTGTACATGGATTATTTTTCAAGCCCTTACGATGTCTGTGGAACATTTCCTCCAATTAATATGACTTTCTAGTTCTGAAAGATCACAATGAACTACAATTTTGCTTTGTTTGGAATGAAGAATCAACATTCAACATTTACAAAAACATAAGAAAAAAAAAACTTTAAAGGCAAGTATTATTCCAACCAGAGATCTACCCATTTACCATTAGTAGTTAAACAGCAACCACCCAATACCAACTCACATTTGCAATCGACAACATGGTGCCCAGGTCTTAAGTAGCTTACATCACACTGACTGCCCATTCCAGACAACTACACGCTTCAGACTCAACACCAGGGGTCTGACTCAAATGGACGGCTGTCAGCTGCCTGGATGCCTTCAACTGTGTCACGAGTCAGTTGCCATACCATAGGCATCAAGGTACTCGTTATGAGATTTATTTTGAACCGCCTAGCAAGACATCGACACGCCGTCATCCATTTATTTGCTGTTGAGGCACCATTATCCATACTAACAGCTGATTTCATAATTCAATAACATTTCAGACGTTGAAGGCAGCATCAAGGATGTCTGCCTTCAAAACGTGGCTAAAATAAGGTATCTTAGAGAGTATCTGAGTTTTAGCATCAGAATGCACATTTACGCTGCATCAAAACGTGGCCAAAATAAGGTATCTTAGATAGTATCTGCGTTTTAAAATGTGGCCAAAATAAGGTATCTTAGATAGTATCTGCGTTTTAAAATGTGGCCAAAATAAGGTATCTTAGAGAGTATCTGTGTTTTAGCGTTGGAATGCACATTTAGGCGCATCTCTCGGGCTTGCCACCATTATCTCCCTTCTTCCCTCCGCTGGTGCCAGTCCACTGCAGGAGAAATTTGCACTTCAAACCCAGGAAACATTCTCTTTTTTTTCTCTCACTGGCCGTGGTGATTGTTCAGGCGAGCAAAGACCTTCGGCTCTCTGAATAATTTCCCCGCGCCTCCCGACAAAGCCATGTTTGATGGGGGGGCGGAGTGGGAGTCCACGGGGGACGGGGCACGCCACCCCTGGCAGCATACACGCTGTCAGACTGAACAGGTAGGTCACTTCCTACCTCATCGCCAAGTAACGGACTACAACTCCCAGAACTCCCCTGGGACCAACTCACTTGGTCAGTCAGTCGCTCCTCTCCCTCCTCCCATCCAATTAGGAGCTTCCGACCCAGGCCTGCACCAATCAGACTCTAATTGGGAGACATTATGAAGGTGACTTTGCGCTGATGTATTTCGGGGGCTCGTCCCTCTCTGAGGACTCTTTGATTAAGTGTGTGTGAGTGGGTGTATGGTTCAGAGCAAATCCCTGGCGGGGACAAGGGAACAGCAGAGACAGAAACTGAACAAAGCAGAGAAACACACTCTGGGTCTCTGAGAGACTGGGGAAGGCAAGGGATGAGTACACACACACACACACACACACACAGAACAACACAAACTTTACTGATCAAGTGAAGAACTCGAGAGGAACATGAATGCACATTCGCAGATTCATGGAATGACATCAAAAATGCAAACACACACACACACACAGACTCACCGCTTTCGTTGTCTGATCTGTTGTCCTGCTCGGTGTCTGTGAGCGTGAGTGCGGAGTTGGAGCGGCTGGACAGATGAGACACGGGTCCGTGGGGTTTCAGCCCCCCCCTACCCCACAGACGGATGGCGCAGTCCGACGGAAGCCCGCCCGGGGTGTGGTCTGCCCCGCCCCTCTCGTGTGATAGGCCGGTCTCTGCACAGAAGCTCAGTCCCCTGCGAGGAGCGGGGTTGCATATACCAAGCTGCCTCAGCGACAGGGTTTGGGCTGGGAGGGGTCAAAGGTGAAAGGGGAAGGTCATCAGAATTGAATCTGCCAATCAGATCAGCGCATATATTTTGGGTGCATTCAGGATCAGTCAAAGAGTTAGAGTACTGTTATAGTAACTGTCAAGGTGTGAGACTCGAAGATGTTAAACCAGAACTAGAGACATTATAATATAATATAATTTTTTTAGAGAAAAGACCTTGAAATGATGCATCAACGCTAAGCACAGTCTGCATGTGTTTATTTTCCTCTGATATCTAGGAATTGTATGGGTGTGTTCTATCATTCCCTTGTGTTCTATCATTCCCTTGTGTTCTATCATTCCCTTGTGTTCTATCATTCCCTTGTGTTCTATCATTCCCTTGTGTTCTATCATTCCCTTGTGGTGCGGATAATGAAGACGGGGAGGAGGAAAGAAACACTAACAAACACAGACATTAATGACATTTCATAACTCTAATACACAACTAACAAACACAGACATTAATGACATTTCATAACTCTAATACACAACTAACAAACACAGACATTAATGACATTTCATAACTCTAATACACAACTAACAAACACAGACATTAATGACATTTCATAACTCTAATACACAACTAACAAACACAGACATTAATGACATTTCATAACTCTAATACACAACTAACAAACACAGACATTAATGACATTTCATAACTCTAATACACAACTAACAAACACAGACATTAATGACATTTCATAACTCTAATACACAACTAACAAACACAGACATTAATGACATTTCATAACTCTAATACACAACTAACAAACACAGACATTAATGACATTTCATAACTCTAATACACAACTAACAAACACAGACATTAATGAAATTTCATAACTCTAATACACAACTAACAAACACGGACATTAATGGCATTTCACAACTCTAATACTCACTAACAAACACGAACATTAATGGCATTTCATAACTCTAATACACACATTTTTTATCTTGATATTTGTGTCCAGATGTTTGTCTCTTTGACACTGTTGAACTCTCTCGTATATGCACAGTGTCTGCTCTACATACAAGCCAATATGAAGTAAAAACTATACTGTTTATAAAACTATACGGTAGTTAACATTGGGGAATAGTCTGTTAACAACAAACAAGTAAATTGATCAGTCATTGACTTGTACATAGTTACAGTAGAATGTTATAGTTAGCCAGCCATTTTGATAGTTAAATAAGGAACATACAAGTTTCCAAAAGGAGGTATAAAAGGAAAAATTTAATTAATAAATGACAGTTTGAAAATAGGTATTGTAATATGACTTTACATTAAGGGAAAATGGGGCTCAAAGCAAGAAACAAATGAATAAATCACTGTTTGAAGCATTGAGCCATGATTACATTAAACCAAAGACAGTGTTGATTACTTTTTTGATATACAAATTAATTAAATCACAGTGTGATCTGTCTTAAATCACAGTGTGATCTGTCACTATTTATTATCATGAATACTTTTGAATTATTATTATTTTTTAAGCACGCTGTATGTTTAATTCACAAATGGAAAAAGTAGAGAGAGACCACAGTGCAACCTTATTTACTTATTTACTGGTAAAGTATCCAGTACATATAAAGTTTTATATATCCTTCAAAATAAGTAACAGTTCCTGACAGCACCGACTGACAATTCGATTAATTTGTTATTTTAGAATTAATATTAGCCAACAACAACAAAAAAACTTTATTCCTGAATGTACTTTTTAATTTCCACTAATATTTGGAGCTGTATCAAAAATAGTGAAAAGGAAACAAATATTTAAATTTTCTTGATAATACATTTACTAGATTAAATTGAATATGCTGTAGCCATATGGCATTAGCCATCGCCGCTCAAAGTGTCAGTATACAGTATTTGTTTGACTTCAAAACTATTGTTTTGAAATGGTCAATTATTTGTTTTCAAATATTGTTTGATTAAATGCAAATCCAGACATCACTGACTAGACACAAAGAAGTAAATTCAATGCTATATGAAAACAGTTTCAATCAGAAATCATTCAAGATACAAAATATGACATATGGTTCAATTAAATAAAAAAATAAAAAAATCTTATATGTTGTTACAATAACAAGGTTCAATCATTTTTTTGACAGCTGGGCTAAAATCATTTCTATGGACTGTGAGCTTATATATTCAGCAGGGGGTATCTGGAGGACTGTGTTTTACTAAATTAGATGGCTTTCAGTCCAGTAATCTGATTAAATGTAGGTATAAGTCCAACTTTAAAAAAAAAAAAAATATATATTTATTTATTACTATAATATTATTTGTTTATTTTTACGGCAATGGCAACATATGCACCACTGAATCAAACCTTTAATAGGCCATAAAATATATAATTATATCATTTATTATCTGTACATTCCCTCGAACATTAAGAAACACAAAATGCATTAAATAATGCAAGCGCCCTAAAATTTAAATTAAAATATAAATTAAATAGTAGCCTAATAGGTCTTAGAACATAATTATGCCCTGATACCACACTGCAGGCCACAAAAGGCATCATCCCCGAAAATACTGTTTCCATTACATTAAGTCAGAAACTTGACTTTGAGGATTTACTGTACAACATCTACAATGTCGATTTTATTTTCAGTTCACTTCTGTTTAATTGTTTCTTTGCCTGAATTTTTTACTACTCTGGAAATTAACGTAACATCAAAAAATGTGGCTACCCACAAAACTACCCACATCACAGCACATGCTGGTCACCTGCAGGGTAGCTAATGGTCATGAATCAAGCCCATCTAGTAATCAGCTGCCCAGAACACACAGTGCAGAGTGAGATAAACTACAGAGCATGTGAGCTTTAATCAATCACTAAACGAACCTGTGTCATACGGCACAGTAACCTCAGCAGGTGCAAATCAATGTCTGATAACCTGGTTTAACTAAAACGTTACACCATCCAAGAGCTGCCTCATGGACCTGTATGGACATGCTCTACACCCCTAAGTCCTTGTGAAAGACCTGTTTTTGTTTGAAAAAAGTAAATAAATAATAATAATAATAACCTGTCTCACACATACACACCTGCCCTCTGCCCTGCAGCTGTCAAATGATACGGAGCTGTTTTGTGCTACACGTCTGTGTCTTAGTGTGGTGCTGTGTGGACTGCACACTAGTTCTGATGTAGTGGCCAGTCTCATGGTTCTGACCTAAATCACCGTAGTTATGTGCTGTATGTTGTGACGTGCACCTGTGTCCCGTGTAGTGGAGCTCACCTGTCCCCCGGTACTCCTGGCGCTCGCGGGGCACCATGTCGGGCATGCGGTGGCGCGGTGGGTAGAGGGTCTGTGCCGCCGTGGCGGCCACAGAGTCCGTGTGCTCCAGAGCGCGCAGAGTGTCGCTCGAGCTGTACGACTTCTGCGTGAGGACCGCGGAAGACGAGGAGGAGGAGGCCGTGTGCCGACGCTCGCCGTAGCCTCCCTCCCTCTCCCTCTCTCTCTCCATCTCCCTCTCCCTCTCTCTCTCCATCTCTCGCTCCTGCTCCCTCTCCCACTCCCGCTCGCCAGCGTCACGCGCCAGCATTCCTCCTCCTCCTCCTCCTCCTCCTCCTCCGGCGGCGTCTCGGCCGCGCTCCCGCCGGCCGGTGCGGGCGATGGAGCTGTAGGTCCGCTGCGGCTCCCTGGCCTCCATGTCTGGCTACATGCTGCGCCGGCGGCCCCAGGCTCCGGAACACTGCTGCAGGGACGCCTCCCGCTCCCTTCGACTCCCAAACACCTGATCAAAGAGAGAGAGAGAGAGAGAGAGAGAGAGAGAGAGAGAGGGAGAGAAAGAGGGAGGGAGGGGAGAGGGGCAAACAGAGAAGGGAGGAGGGGAGAAAGAGAAGAGGGTGTGGAGAATTGGAGAGAAAAGAATGGGGTAAAAGAGAATGAAAAGTGTTAGAGAGAGAAAGAGCGTATAAGAGAGGGAGAGGGAGTGAGAGAGGCAGAGGACTAGAGTGATCATATAACCCCATTAAACCACACACTTAATCCCTCCTAGGCCTCTGCCTACCCCCCCCCCCCCCTCACCCCAAAGAAACTTCAGGGCCTCCCTATTCAGACATGACCCCCCAACCCCCAATCCTTACCAAACCGTGACTCCCAAATACACACACACGCTCAGACCTACACACACAAATAGACATAGACAGACAAAGACATAGACACACACACACTTTTCTCCATCTAAACCTGATTATCTGCTTTGCGTGGTCGTGTGGTGTTGTGAAGTCCCAGAGATATGGTATCCTCTGCGCGCGTCCCCTAACTAATCCAATCCATTCATAATGTGACGAACCCAATCGCACGGCCAACACAGGCCTGCCTTCTAAAACAGGAAGGCCCATTAGAAAAAGAGCTCATTATGAACGACGACTGCCAGGTAGATTGAGGATAAGCAAAACAAATGGCCCACGTCCTGAAAACCCCTGGACACCTGGAGAGCATTTAATCTGTTTACTGCAAAAAAATAAATAAATAACTGCACACAAGCCTTATTCGTACAGCTCTGCACAACGTGCCTCCATCAGGTCAACCTCATTTATTTAGCGCTATAAAAACCCACCTTCATCCAGGTTTATGGGTTCTACACCACACCACATCTTTTCAGCAACCAGCAGCACTTTACTGCAAATTTCACTGGCTTAAATTATTAGTCAAGCCCAATACCATACCCTGCTAAAACAGTAATAGCCTGCAGCCAATAATGTCTACGGTTCCTTTACTAGGTCAGTTTTGACAACTTGCAAACAGCCCCATTGGTACTGTCCAGTGGTACATGGAAACTATCATGGCGAGCGTCTGCCTTCATTATTCTATATGGTGCATAGAGGAGGCCCAGAGGAGATGTCCGGCTCTCCCACCTCGCATCATTAGGCTTCTGCAGACATCACGGCATGACAGCATCCCCCCAACCAGGCCAACAAGAAACAGATATTACAATAGAGATGCTAAGGCTTGTCCTCTAGGTGTCTAGGTATTCCCTGCATCTCTGCACTACGCAACTCTCTCTCTCTCTCTCTCTCCACTACCTGATTTCACTAATTACTCGCTTATCTCGTCTGGGAGATGCTCGGATAATTATCAGAGCGGACGGACTGGTGAATCATGGGAGTAAGAGGCGGCCGAGTTGAGTGCGGGGGATTAGTCGTCGGTGCTTGGGACCGAGAGGACGGTAATGACCCTCCTGGGGCGACCGCCAGTGTGCCTCGACACGACCGGAGAGTACAGAGTATGAGCAAAAAAAAAAAAAAACAGGTGTAGGCTACAAGCGAGGAGAGAAATGTGTCTCAGACATCTTTCCCGCATGGAATCCCCTCGGAATACCATCTCACAGCACCTCGGAGTTAGCCTGGCGGGCCATCCTATATCATTGAAATGTATAGTCTGTAATCGACCCATTCACCTCGCTTAATCCAAGGGGCAGGCAGAGAATTGTCTTTCAAACTGCCTAGGCATGCAATAGGCCAGCGCTACGACCATATCCGTATCCGGTTGGCCAAACGGCAAATACATCCTTCTTCGAAAGGAATGACTTAAGTCCGTCCATTGTGTTGCTCAACTTTCAAAGAAAAGCACAAGTCCATTTCCTCCAAAGTTGACGCCAACGCCGATTCAAACAACAGCTCTTCGTTCGCCATAGCCACCTTCTTTGTTGTTCACCGTCGTAGGACTGTCAACATCCTGTTAAGCCCGCCTTAAGACTCTCTAACAAAATAGAGCGCTGTGATTGGATGACGTCCACGGCGTCAGCCAATAGAAATTCCTATGGTTTGATACTAGACGTACAGGCTGAGCAAATTAATTTGCCGCCGCTAGGGTGCGTCTAGATTTCTAGGCTACCTCGGAGTTCTTTATCTGATTCTGGAAGTAGAAGAACACCGGCTCTGCTGCTGCCTGCGCCCCTGGGCCTCCCTCCTCTTGTCACAGGAATAGATTAGACAGGAGGGGGTGAGCTGGGGTGTGTCTGTGTGTGTGTGTGTGTGTGTGTGTGTGTGTGTGTGGTGGCGGTGGTGGGGGGGGGGGGGGCGGGGGGGCGTGGGTGGCAACTAAGGCAACCATTAAAGCCCCAGAGTCAGGCGGAGGGGGACACCTGTCTATAAAAGGAATCTCTGAGATTATCCTCTTAATCAACTGTGGCCCCTCACCCAGAAAGCACTCATTGTCAGATCTCCAGATTACAGGACACCTGATCTGATGGGAGGTTTATCAGGCCGAGAAAACCTCACAATGACATTTCCTCTACGAGTCTGCTGCATTCTCAGCTTTTTATTCACGCCTGGGAGCACCCTCACACTATCACAATAAGGCTTTAGAGGACATGTTTTTTGGAGGCAACCATACCAGCAGCTGTATAGCAGAATGTACACTCCATTCTCATGGGTCGGGAGACATTCATTTCATCTTATCTTTGGATTGAATAAAAGCGCTGTGGTGTCGAAGTGAGCAGGCCCTGTGTTAGCTCTGCACTGGAGCCTGGAGTCACCAATCACATACTGTACCTAGCAAGAAAAACAGACTGGTATCATAATGGAGTGTGTGTGTGTGTGTGTGTGTGTGTGTGTGTGTGTGTGTGTGTGTGTGTGTGTGTGTGTGTGGTCAGCTAAGTGATAGAACACTTGCTTCTTTTCCCATCAGTGTCTTCACAAGTGCTCCACTGACACTGGACGATACATCACATCCAGCAGGTCACCTGACAGACACCGCTGTTATAAATCACACTAATGAGAGAGTGTGTATGGCCTGTGTGTGACTGTGTGTGACTGTGTGTGTGTGTGTGTGTGTGTGTGTGTGTAACTATATGTGTGTGTGTGTGTGTGTGTGTGTGTGTGTGTGTGTGTGTGTGTGTGTGTGTGTGTGTGTGCGCTTGCTCCTGCTCCTCTCAGCTGAGATGAGTGTGTGTTACGAGCGTTCGGTGGGCCCGTAACACCTCCACTGACCCGTGGGCCCTCACAGAAACACCTGACCGTGCAGAAAACACACGCGCTCAGACACACAGAGGAACGGCGAGCACGAGAGAGCAGGAAATGACCCCTCTGTCCACACCTCACTTACGGTGATGGATGCCCGACGAGCTGTATGCCAGATGCCCTCATTGACACTCAACAGAAAGAGGAACGCAGCACACTGGATTAACACTGTAGAGATTTCTAGGAAGAGGAAGCATCCAACCCCACCACCACCACCAACACTATATGTGGAACATAACCGTGAGGCATTCAACACAACCAAGACTACACTATATGTGGAACATAACCGTGAGGCATTCAACACCACCAACACTATGTGTGGAACATAACCGTGATGCCTTGTGGTCTTGTGTTCTAGCCCAGTCTTGTTAACACCTGTCAGGCTTGTGTTGTGTGTTGTGTTGAGTTGTCTGGGTGACATGTAAATTCATGAAGTAATTTCAGCAAACAGGCTTTAGCTCTAAGCACTGAGACACCATGATAATCTCTGGTTGGAGGAAGGAGTTATGAAGCATGGTGATGGATGTGTGGGAAGAGAAATCTTGGGACTGAATCCACCTTCCATACCTAGACAGCGGTTAGAAATGCTGCAGCATTTAGTAGAGAGCCTCAAAAGCTTTGAATTACAATAAGGGCAAATTAAAAGCGACATAAAGAGGAGATACATAGCAATTTAGAGGAGGGACATAAAGAGGAGATGGGACATAGCAATTTAGCACAAGAGGCTTCTTTATATTATTTATTCTCTTCAGACAGACCGCTGAAACACAACTACAACCTCTCACCTAGAGAGGCTAACTGGGCAGAGAAAGACAAGGCTAGTGTGCCACCATGACTTTGAACCAATAAAGTCATTTAAGGCAGAATAAATTGGTTTCCACCAGAGTGACCCATATTCCTTAGCTAAGCACATGGAGTATCCCTGAGACAGAGAGAGAGAGAAAGAGAGAGAGAGAGAGAGAGAAGGAGAAGGACAACGAGAAAGAGAGAAGGAGAAGGACAGAGAGGAGAGAGAGAAAGAGGGAGAATGAGAGAGACGGGTAAGTAGACG
>NW_027468630.1:28306497-28406497 GCF_046254945.1 Alosa pseudoharengus | reverse complement strand
TATAAACTAATTGCAAACGTCCTAACTGAATTAGCCTATGTGGTCATGATGTGTCCAAAATATTAAACCCGATGTCACATTACCAGACACAACAATGCATCTAGAAAACGCGGTAAAAATATTCCAAACCTCACCTACATTTAAGGATGGTTTTAATGCTAAGCATATTACACTTTGTTGTTTTGTTTACTACCGCGTAACTAACCCCTACCTGAACAACCTGTTTCTTCCCTTTGGCAAGACCATGGACCAGCAAACGAGCGGTTCACTCACGAAGAGGTTCATGGGCTCTCGTCATACATACGGATTACTGCATCGACGGGCTCTTATGTAAACTTCAGCGGGCCGTCTGCACGGAAAATGTATTTGGGATGTTCTGTTATATACGCCAAGAGTCCTGCGCCACGGTGTCTGGCAGGACCTCATTCGGTCACCCGTATTATATTATCATAGCACATAGCTATACAGTGAACGAGAAAGTCTAGATTTTCCAGCGTGATCGCTTATCTCGTATGATATGCCTAACATCTTACATCTCTGAGCAAAATCGCATTTAAACTTTAAACTTGAATTTGAGCTCTTATTTTGCTTATGACATGTTTCAGTGCCTTACCTGGTCTGGTCTGATTTCACAATCCCATCCCCCTTGGGCCAGGCACAAACTTTCTCTTCAAATATCCAAACTTGGCGAGCACCGGGTCAATCATCAATGGACAGAGACAAAATATCCCGCTCTCACACCTTCTTGATCAACCTCTAACGTCCAGCAGATTCCAGTGTTAAACACAGCGCATCAGCCACGGACACAGGCACACACACACACATACGAAAACACACTGCGTAAACCAGCGGCGGCGTAAGTGATGTGGGAAATATAGTGGTGATGAAACGCGACAGCGTCTGACACGTAGGAGTTCGGCTGATGGCAACCACACGTGTGTGTCGGCAACGGCAGCAGCAGCAACGGCAGCAGCAGGAGCGCCGGATTGTACCACTCTTCCTTGGCACGCACGGCCGCGGGGATGTCAGTAAAACTCCCGTGGCGGAGCAGTGCGTGTGTGTGCGCGTGGGTGTGGAGGAGAGAGTGAGAGAGGGACTAGCGAAAGGTTGCAGAGATACAGTTGCCGCCGGGCATAGTGGGTTGAAGAGTAGGTCTCAACCCAGGAGTGCTCTATGGATTTAGTAATTAATTCAAAATCGGTTAACGGTTTAACCATTCCTATATTCCTTTGTCGCATAAGTAGCCCACGCATAAACTAAATCACGGGTAGCAGATGTAGTAAAGGCAGAAATCTGGATTCTGGGATTCATAGACAAAGAAGTTCACTGGTTGTTTTTTATTGTCTAAAATATGAGCCACGGATAACAACCTCTCTCTCTCTCTCTCTCTCTCTCTCTCTCTCTCTCTCTCTCTCTTTGTGTGTGTGTGTGTGTGTGTGTGTGTGGGGGGGGGGGGGGTCCGTTATGAGAGGCAAACATCTGCACTCTCTGCTAAAAGAGTAGGCTACTTAGCCTACTCCCGATTGCTAGACTGCATGCTGCATGGAAAGAATCATTTGATAAGCGTGACTGACAGGTGTCAGTGAGTCGGCGTGGTGGGGTGCTAGGCTCCTTAATTAGTATCAGTCAACCTCTTCTAAACAGTAGAACAACCCGAAGCTGCCTCTCTCTCTGTCTCTCTTTCAATTCAATTCAATTCAATTCAATTCAATTCAAGGTTGCTTTATTAGCATGACTGTGTTGCCAAAGCACAATTAAACAGCATAACAATTAGAACATTGACAGCATTAAGGGAAACAGTAACATGTAACATGAAAAATTGTGTGTATACCCTCACTTTCTCTCTCTCTTTCACACACACGCAGGCATGTGATCACACACACACACAGAGAGAGAGAAAGAGAGAGAGAGAGTGTGTGTGTGTGTGCGGACGAGGACAAGATAAAGAGGAGTGGAGTTGAGTTCGACGAGACTGCTAAGATCAGACCTGTCAGCGAAAGCCCGCGTCACTCAGTATGAGGCGGACAGAGCTTCTCCTGGCGGTTTGGGCTTTCGCACCCTATCCCTCGACACCCTCTCTCTCTCTCTCTCTCTAGCCAAAGACCACATGCTGTGCAGAGGAGTTATCTCAGGCAACAAGACCCTCTCTGAGCGATTTGTGAGCTTTGGCGTCCTATTATCCACATCACATCAAAACCTTACCCCCTCCATCAAATGTCTCGGGCATTATCAACATGAAAGGCGTTTCTTTTTCATGTCCCAATCTTTCCTTAGACGTGGTCGCTCATTCAAGGACATCGCAATGCAACATAGGAAAGAGTTTAGTTACTCATGGCCTCGAGAAATGTCGTGTTATCTTGGTGGTAGACACTCTGGGGGTTTTCTCCTTTCTTTGCCAATACATCAAGCTTTTAGACTTCAAAAGCTTGCGCAAAGCAATTATGAGTTACGCTCATTCATATTTGGAAAACATGTATAATTCATTAGTTATGCAGAAAATGATAATGTATCAATGGGCATCTTATCCTGCTGCCTGCACTATGTGTTGCACTTGCATTGCATGCTGTTTCATTTCTGGTTGATGAATGTGCTTATATTATCTTTCGAAACAGCTAATTGAGCTATTGAGAAACTCATTAAAGGTAAACAAACATTGTTCAGAGGGTGTTCTTGTACCTGAAACACATCGGAAACAAACGGTAGTTCTGTCAGTATAGCGTAACCCACTCTATTTGCTTCGTTCCACTCCACCTGTTTCTGGTTCGAAGATGCTGTCGCTGTCGCTTGCGCCCTCTACTGGCGGAAGACTACCGGTGTTTATCTGAGTGCTCTTTCCAAAAGTAAGCCATCTTTCATAATTTCTAAAACCAGCGGTGGGTGTTGCAGATAGAGCCAGAGAAAGTGTTGCACCTAAGGCGGAACAAATGTGGAACTATTCTGTAACAGACAGAGGGGTTACTATAAAGTAGCATTAGCCTAATCCCCCCAGCATTTCTCCAGGAGAACAGCACATTTCCTCTAACACATGTAGAGATGTGGAATGTAGGCTACGTGTCTACACGTACCTTGTGTGAATGAACCATTACGCGTCGGTGTCTTGGTGAGTAGAGGGGCTCAGAGAAAAGCAGAAAGGAACTCTGTCATCTGTGGAGAGATAGTGGCTTTTATTACTAACAAAGGCTGTCGGCTGCGTTTTTTTTCTTTCTTTCAAGGCAGTATGTGGATTATGCTCAAGGCCAAAACATCGATCCCTTGTAGCCTTGAGCTGCTAACAGGTGAACCACTAGAATGTTAATCACTACTGGACCACCTGAAATATGCTATTAGTACATTTTGATAAATAGATAATTGCTTAAATGAGACAAATAACAAGCATTCCCTATGGCATCTCTGCATTTTAATATAACCAAGACACTTAAAGGTGCAGCCATTGATCATAAGCGATTTCAAGCCCATACATTTTTTGCCCTATTCAGCAATCACATCCCCACGAACCCTGCCCATTCCGTGACCAAAAATACCCGGTCTTTGCCGGCAGCCCAGGCACCGAAAACTGGACACAAACAAATTGGGGGCAGCCTGTCCCTCATATACTGAAGGGAGGGTTGAGGCTACCTCTCTGGTGTGTTTCGTTTGGTTGTTTTGGACAAAAGCATCTGCTAATGAATTTATAAGTATAAATATAAACAAATGTGACTTCCTGCACAATCACTGACCTCGCCTTAAAGACTTTAATATATACAGTCCCCTCCAGAATTATTGGCACCTCTGCTAAAGTTGACTAAAAACAGGTATAAAACATAATCCGTTTGACCTGATGCATGATCCAATCATGACACACTTAGTGTCTTGGCAGAGACTGATAGATTTCCTTTGAAAATGTTTCAGGTTTTTCTTGGGGTTCATGATACCATGCACCTTAATTAGGTTCCAAAGGCCTTTGGGAATAAAAATAGCCCCAATATCACAGCCCCTCCATCATAATTCTCATTAGGCATGGGGTTCTTTTCAGTATAGTTATTCTTCTATGTACACCTAAACACCTATGTGTTTCTTGCCAAAGAGCGCAATTTTCATTTCATCTGACAATAGACCACACTTCCATACAAAGTGGTTCATATGGAATTGTTATCTTACCATCCATACTGGGTAAGATAACCATGGGTCTTTGTCCAAGCATGTTTGTGTCACATTTCCAGTTGATTAGAACCTTTTTATCATTGTTCTAACTGCAAATATAAGCATTTTCAACAAAGTACCTCGTTTGTATAGCCATTCCCTGATTTACAAACATTTTTATCTAAATGTAGTGCACTCTTAAAACTAATGTGTTGAAAATAACACAACTTGCATTGCTTTTAACACATCCCTGTGTCCAGATAGGGACAACACATTTGTTTTAACAGTGTGTATTCTCTTGTCTTTCCAATGTTGTTAGGGGATTTAGCTTCTGTGTCACTTTATTTTCATACCTATGTGAAAAAGAAAGTCATGAACTACACTTCTGAAAGTTCACAGACACTCTGATTAACTTAAAGAAGTTGAAATTAGAATATGCTTCTGTTACATTTTGTATGTAAGATTTTTCTTGGGGTGCCAATAATTGTGAGCAATGTGTTTTTGTTAAAAATATTTATTTATTTATGAGCTAAAATCAATCAAATTAAATTAAATTTGCTTCCCTTTAAGGGTTTGTTTTCATTGTGAGATTACAATACAATTGCCAAAAGACAATTTTTTTATACCTGTGTTTAGTTAACTTTAAGGTGCCAATAATTCTGGAGGGTAGTATGTATAAAACACAACTACAACCACAAGGAAAGCTTCTGATTATTGTTTAAGTCAAGCCACAGAGAACCTCTGAAAATAAACGAATTAAGCATGGAAACACTTTAGTGCTGCATATTTAAGCATGCAGTCAGTTTGTTTGGAGAAAAAGTCTAAGTTAGAACCCCAATTCCAAAAAAAAGTTGGATGCTAAATATAAATAAAAAGAGAATGGGATAATTTACAAATTATGTTAGCCCTATTTGATTGAGAACAGTTCAAAGACAACATATCAGTTCTTGAAACTGAGAAATTTATATAATTATATATATATTTCAGTTTCAAACAACTGATATGTTGTCTTTGAACTCATCACTGAGATGGCAATGGCCGAAGTTTGATTTTGTGTTCAGTAAACCATTTTTGTTTTGATCTGGACGTTTGTTTTAGTTGTTTTAGTAATCATGACCCACTTTGTGTCAATATATATACTGGAAAATATACAACCCCAAATCAGAAAAAGTTAGGATGTTGTATAAAATGCAAATAAAAACAGAAAGTGATAATCTGCAAATCTTGTGAAGCCATATATTTAACAAAAAGGACACAGACAACATATCCAATGTTGAAAATGCCAAATTTGACTATTTCATGGAAAATATATTTTCATTTTGAATTTGATCCCAGCCACATGATTAAAGAAAAGTTGAAACGGGGACAACAAAATGCTGAAAGCTGTTATAAAGATAAAGACAACAAAAGGAGGAATATTTAACAACTAATTAGGGTATTGGCACCTAATTGGGTATAAAAGCTCTGCATCACAGTCTCTCAGAAGTAAAGATGTGGAGGTATTCATCACTCTGCGTTAACCTGTGAAATGGTGAAGCAATATAAGAATAATGCTTCTTAACATAAAAAACTGCACAGGATTTGGGGTTCATCTACAGCAGTGGTTCTCAAAGTGTGGGGCGGGCCCCACTAGTGGGGAATAGAGACATGACAGGTGGGGCGCGAGGAGGAATTTTGTTCTTTTGTGCCTACATGTATCTTTAATAATGACTTTCTTTTTTGACAAGGAAGATCATTGATTCAAAACAAAATAGCCACACACAAACAGACCGACATATGAATTAAAATAACATCTGATCCAGCGGACTGAGACAGGAATAGGCTAATGTGGAACCAAGATTTGAAAAAAGTGTTTTGACATTACCATGTTGCCGGGTTGATGGGGTCAGGTGGGGCTTGAAAATTCTCCACCTTCAAAGTGGGGAATGACAGAAAGAGTTTGAGAACCACTGATCTAAAGCATCATTGAAATATTCAGAGAATCCAAAGAAATCTTTGCAAATCTTTGGGATAGAGCTGAAAAACAATATTGTATGGCACTGCATTAAAACCAATCCTGTTTCTGTAAAGAAAATCATTGTATGGGCTCAGGAAACTTATTTTTGGAAATCATGGACTCTTCTAGGCTAAAGAGGAAGGGGACTATCCTATCCAAATTTGTCATTTTCAATATTTGATATGTTGTTTATGTCCTTTTTGCAGCTAAATATGTGTTTATGAAATTAGCAGATTATCACATTATTTTATGTGCATTTTGCACAGTGTGGAATTGGGGTTGTAAGAACAATCAGATTATAAATATTGGTGTTTTGATGTCCATGAATGGACCCCTAAGCTCTCCACTTACTTCAGAAGACAACTAACAACTCTTTCTCTCACTCACTCTCTCTCACACACACACACACACAGACTCATGCACACACACACACAGAGGGAGAGCAAGAGAGAGAGATGGGGGGGGGTGTCATTCATGTGAATAAAGTAATTCTATTTGCAATGTTCTTACTTAAAATCCCTACCTAGTGATCTAGTACCTATCAATCTATATGTATTTCTCAAGACAGCACTCTCTCTTTCTCTAAGTGTGTGTGTGTGTGTGTGTGTGTGTGTGTGTGTGTGCATTTAGTTTATGTAAGATTACCAACATCTTATCCCCACACCCATACTGTCTTCAAACATATTTCCTATCCTCCACCCTGCTACATGGGAGCTACATGATAAAGACGGATCCTGAGTCAATGGCAATTTCCATAATCATAATCCTGTTAGTGATTGATCTGAGCAATGACACACGTCATTAACGTCACGCTTGACACACATGTCATTAACGTCATGCTTCCTCTGGGTGCCGGAGAGACCACCATCCTAAACTGGGGATTGATCACCTGCTGCCGTACATCTTGTCCCCAGCCCTAAAACCACAAGGGTGGAAGAGAAGGCGAGAGAGAGACGGATAGAGCAAGGAGGAGTGGGAGAGAGAGAAAGAGAGAGAGGTAAAGGGATTGAAAGAGGGAAAGGTAGACACAGAGGGAGAGAAAGACAGATGGAGAGTGGGAGGAGGAGTGGAGGTGGCGGCAGCACTTGACTCTGACGCTGTACACTTGTACCCTGCACTAAAAGATGGCTAACCAGACAGCCATTACGGACGCAGAGCAACAGAACGCCTGCGGAGCAGACATTTAATAATTTCCCTGTGCTCAGGAGCACAGCAGGATGGAAAGGTTTTGGAGCTGATTTTAAGTCCCTCTTAAAGTAGAACTAAACAAGATCTGTCCTCAGGGTCCCCCTAGAAGTGCAGTTCGTCATGTTATGAGGTTATGTGCCATGTTGTAAATGATTGTTGTAGAAAGAAATGGCTGATCTTTAATGCAATATCTGCATTGCCCATTATCAGCAACCATTCATCCAATGTTCCAAAGGCACATTCGGTTTACCAATCTAATATCATTTTAAAAAGCTAACTGAGAAAACATTAGAGAACCTTTTGCAATTATGTAAGCACATAATGTAATCTGAAAACTGCTGCCCTGATTTTAAAAAAACAATGCAACTGGTCTAAGCTGGTATTCTGTCTATGATGGAGTGGAGTGGAAATTTCTAAGTGACCCCAAACTTTTAAACGGCAGTGTCACATTAGTTAGAATACTTAAAAATCTAAACCTCTAGATTAGTTGGAGCATCTCTGATCTCCAAATCTCCTCTGTAATATATTAAGGATTAGGTTTCAACTCACGAGGCTTTGTAAATGCTTTTGTTTAATTCATGAAGTGTGGAAAGGTAAACTTAACAGCCACATTGGTGCTGGACAGGCACATGTCCAGGGAACTGTTCAGGAGGCTGCCGTCGGATGCAAATTCGCATTCATAAGCACTTTGTTTATCCTTAAGGGGTGAAATCTTGTCTGAGCAGACAGAGATGCACATAACATTCTCACTGAGCGAACCCAATCATAGCATACATCAAGGAGAATGAAAATCAAAGATAAAAAAGAGAGAGCAAGAGAGAGAGAGGAGAGAAATAAAGAGAGGGGGAGAGAGAGAGAGAGACATCATAACAAACCTACATCAAGTCACGGAATACAGAATGAATAACAAATAAGATATTTCTTAGACAGACCTCGCTGACTGCTTTTATGCATTTACTGCCAACTAGGGCACAAACATGTAAACAAATTAGCTAAAACAAAGGCTGAGTGAGAGAAGCAAAGTGTATAAAATGCATTGTAATATTTGGCACCGTTTCTTTAGTTTTTTTTCTTAGTTTTTTTGACACAAACCAAAAGTACTGATGCATCTTTAAAGAACTTGCCATCCTCTCAAGTTCAAGGAGATAAGGCTATAGAAGACCTGAGAGATTTCCTTTAAATTCCTGGACTTTTGAAATATGATCAATTGCCCTGTCTTGTGGTGGTGTGTAGGACAGAAGGAAACCATCTCATTTTTTTACAAACACAATGAAGGGATCGTGTTCAACAATCGTATTCATGACATGTCTTTATAAATTGTATTAAACAGGCTAATCAACCCATTTAGACCAAATTCCCCAATACTTCTCTCCAGACCTGTATTGGAATATACTGTGCCTCTAACTGACTGGCCACTCCTGGGACTGATATGACACATAGCCCCAACTGAGTCTCCTCTTCTGTGGTGCGCTGCTCTGAGTCAAGCTGCAGACATGTCCCAGACACATCCAACACGTCAGACACGGCCACTGCACCCAGTCTGCGCGCCAAGGGCAAAGACAAATGTGTTGGATCAATCATCTGGCCCACGCTCCAAGACATGTCTCTGAGTGGAGTAGAGGCAGAGGAGACACACCCACCAAAAAGAAAAGAAGTCGACAAAATATATTCACGGAGCTGGTTGTGAGTGTTGATGTCGTAGGTGAGAATGCCCTTGATTCGATTTGACTGCAGTGCAGAACAATTTTCTCAAAGTAGGATAAAGATAAACCATGAAACGACTAGGAGGCAATAAAGTAGAGGATCAAATGAAGAGTTTGGTTCCAAAACGGTCCGTGTATGATTCGTTCATTTGATATTCAATTGAGAATCCAAAATCAAAAAAATACTTGTTATTTCATTATTTGTTTATGAATGTGATACAAACAAACAAATAACGCTTTTAGTTCGTTTTAGTTTATTAGTTTAGTTGACAGGGACCATGTACAGAACTAGTTCTATACCAGAGTTAGCTAGTTTTAAATTTGCATCTGTGGTCCCTGGGCAGGAGTTAAAAAGACAATAAAATACATACAAAACATTACAGACAGTAGCCTATCAGCAACAAGACAACAACAACAACAATTTACAGATATGACATCATACAAATCACATAATAAATTTGGTGTTCTATATACAGGTTCAATGATCGCATGATTGATTCTCTTTCAGCCAAGTCCTCAAAGAAGTCTTAAAACTGTTCAGAGTTGCACAATTCAATATGTAGTGGAATTGAGTTCCATTTCCCAGTAGCTTGGAATGAGAATGCTGATTGCCCAAAAGCAGTCTTCCTATATTTAGTGGAACAATCGCCTCTCATTGAGGCCTTGGATACTCTTACATTGTCCCTGCAGAGTGACACACACTGCTTGAGTGGTGGTGGTGCAAGGTCATGAATTAATTTGTTGTTTTTCAGACTTTTGATTTCATAGTCAGAGAACATTTAAAAAACGGCCTCAGGGCCAAAACTGATTTTGGTATATATTTTTTTTTTCGATTGCTGTCACCTGGAAATTATTTGATTTAACATTGTTTTGCAGTGTTAAATCAGACTATCAGTCCGATTATAACTTTACCATACACACAATTTAACCTAAACACAATGGCTATATTTAAATGTCCACTTAGACAGAGCAACAGAATCTCTATTTTTTTCCCTCAGCTGACAGTCTAAACGAATAGCTTTTTCTAACTTGTATGCTCGATTTGAATTATTTGCTCTGCTTGTGAATGAAGTTTTAGCCAACTTTCCTTTGATCAATGTATGAACGATGCTAGGCCTACCTCTTGTCTCTGGGCCCCATGTTATTTCACGGAAGTAGATGTTGGGCTGATACTACAGTCCAGTCATTACTTCATGGGGCAACACTTTGGGAGAACGCAATGTTCATAAACGAAACAGGCATAAGAAGGGAGACGATTCAACAACAAAGCCGAGTTTGCCTTGTTGCGCAAGTCACCCAATTTCTCGCTAGTTGCTAGCAAAGATTCTAGAGCAATATTTTCTGTCGCTAGGGATGGGCTGTTTTGATTGAGTAAAGATTAAACAACAATACCCCATACAGTTCTACTGAGATGACTTGGAAAACAAAATGTAAAATAAATGATTTATGGGAAATCCTTAAAATGGAGGATATAGCGTTTTGGAACCAAACTCTTCAAATCCAGTTCCTTTAGAATCCTTCAAAAATACACACCTGAAAACCGACCAGAGGACATTGCATACACATGAGGCTGGCCACCGTTATACTGCTGTAAAGAAGTGAAAATTGGCTGTGGCCGAAGTTGGATGAAAGCTACACCCCCGTGATGCCAGCCTCCAGAGACCCTGCTCTAAAATGTGTCTGGTCACCTGGAGTGTCTGTGTGTTTCAAGATGGTCGCCTGAGCTGGTCAAACTGAAGTGAAGTTTGCAGCCAGGAGCTCCACATAATGATCCACACGTCTCAGTTTCAAGATGGCCGCCTGAGCTGGGAGAGTTGAGGTGGAGTTTGTGGTGAAGAGCTGCACATAATGATTTGTGTGCTTGTTTCAAGATGAGAGGAAGCTGGCACACTGGCTGGGTCAAGCTCTCTGCAACAACCTGAACAGCGGGGAGTTGATTTAATTGAGTCGAGATGGCGCTCCGACCGAACAGCAGGCTTTGTTCTAGGCCAGGGTCGTCTCTTAGATGACTGAACTTCATGTAAACGAACCTTCATATGAGGACCGCCCCGTGTCTAATTACTGAATGCAATTTAAATGTGTCGCTTCAAAACAAAAACAAATACCTTGTAGGCCTAATCATGTCACTTCCTTCATAGAAGACCAGTTCTCTATGGCTAGTATTAGTATTTCTCTTCTCAGAAACTCATCTATGCGTGTGTATTGTAGAAAGCACTTTGCAACTACTGTAAAAACTCCTAAGTGAATGAAGGTTGGTTGGTTGGTTGTGAGACCAAGACACTTTTCAATTGCCAGAGACACGCTAAGGCCAGTTTGGGAATGCTTTTCCACCCTCATCCATTCTCATATCCATCTCAGATCCCATTACTGAGAGAAAAAAGAGACATTTTAATGATAGAGAGAGAGATATGGCTGGTCTGGCCCAGGGGCACAGCTACCCATTTTTGAGGGGTATGCAACAACAATATTGCCCCCCCCCCCCCCCCCCAAAACAAAAAACCCACAAACAACTAAAGCAAAACAAAAGGCCAATAATTTACACTATTACTGTGCATTAGTGTCTATTGAATATGTTTTTATGTTTTATGTTTAATGCTGCCAATTTCATGTTTAACTAGATGTTATACTTATTGATAAATGGTGCATTGCCACTTTAAGAGAGTCTAAATGGTTCTCATAACGTTTTGCCAGCTATTGCTCACAATGGATAAGGCTGATAGGCACTCTAGCCTTGTTTGTTTGCACCACATTGACAACACAATATTAAGTTATTACAAGGAGCCTTCATTGTTAGGATATGGAAACATGTAATGAGTTGCTGCTAGCATGACATTTCTGTTTGCAGTTGGCCATTAAAAGTGTAGTATGAGCATGGTAACCACCTAGCTATCTGAATGGAATAGGCTATGTTTCAATCGGCATTATGCTTAACAAACGCTAGTTAGTCTGTTAACATTCATATTTGCAAGCCTCCAAGTACAGACGTCATCACTTTAAATCCTACCTGTTGCCTTTCACCGTCCACTTATTTAACTGCTGTTGCATCCCTTGACATGCCATCTCCTTTTCCCTCTTTCTTTTTCTATTTTTAGTCGTCAACAGCTTTTTTTTGATGTATCCATCTTTTTCCATAGACGGCAACTCACTACTCGTAGGCCTATCTGCTTGCCCAGCGCTCACGGCGCCCCCACTCCCTCTTCTATGTCAGAATTCTATGATGGAATCTTATGAGATAGGGCGCCTACTCTAGCCTGTTAGTCCTCTAAAATGTTATAGAACATTGAGAAAATGTTGAAATGATTCAGAAACGGACAGCAGTAGCTACATATAGAAAATACCAAATATATTATTTTCTTTTTTTACCATCGATTTGGCGCCCCCATGGAGCTGCGCCCCTATGCGCCGCATATAGCGCATACCCACTTTTTGCGCCACTGGTCTGGCCTTGCATGCCAGGTATTTGTATCTACCTGGTGATGCATGTGGACATTGGCTCCACGATAGTGTTTGGAGTGCTTCTTGGTGGGGTAAGTGTTTGGAGTGCTGCTTGGTGGGGGTTTTTGGTTTCAATTGTCGTTATTCTTTGATGAAAGTATCTGGAATAGAATCTGTCTGCTGACCTTGTCACCAACATGTGTGGTGTGAGTTAACATGCCAACATGACTTGCTGGTGCAGAGGAAAGAGACGGCCATGTTTTAAAACAGCCATGGTGGATTATTAGAGCTTAATTCTGCAACCGTGCCATAGAAGTTCACCATTCGCCGTGGAGGTGGGCTGGAGCTGGGGGTGGAGGTGGGGGTGGGTCAGGGAGGGAGTGGGGGACATGAAAGGTATGTTCTCCAAAGACCCCCTACTGAGAGGGGGGACTTTATTATACCCACAGCTCTAAGAGGAGAGGGAGTAAGTTCTAAAAGTAAGGAGCTGCCCCTGGCGGTTCTCTCTCTCTCTCTCTCTCTATTTCCCTCTCTCTATCCCTCTTTCCCTTTCTCCCTTTCTCTCTAATCCTTTCCTTTCTTTCTCCTATTATCTTTGCTCTCTCTTATGCAAACACAAAACAAGCTCCCTGCTCGCTCGCTCGCTCTCTCTTCCTCTCTCCTCTCTGTCATATTCATTTCACACCCCCACACTCATTTAGGCCCTGCCCCAGTGCATTTTGGGAAATCTAACTAGACTAAATCTAACTAGACAACATGGTGTAAAAATGCAGTGGTCCGCAAGTGTAGAGGACTGTAGTCTTGCGATTGGTGATCTGGTAGGTCATGAGAATGTTAAATCAACCTCGCACATGAATAGCGCGATTGTGGCATTTATTGGTATGACTGAGAAAGATAGAGAGGTAATTGTAACAGGCATTCCTCTTATTCCACTATGTTCTCTCTCAAAGAAAATGATCATCTCTAGCGCTGAACCCTTTATTAAAGATAGTGTGTTATTAAAGTTAAGGGGGTATGGCCGGCTGGTTTCATCCATAAAAATGATTCCTCTGGGGTGTAAATCACCACTACTGAAACATGTTGTCTCCTTTAGGAGACAGGTGTATATGGTGCTCAATAATCCTGATGAAGAGCTTAAAATGACAATGAAACTACATGTTGAGTGTTTGCTACACCAGTGTGAAATGGATTTTGGATATGCTTAGCATGATAACGAGTTCGAACGTTTGTTGGGGAGCAAAAAAAATGCCAACACTGGCAGCAATAGGGGGGGTCATCCCTATGTTCCCCGGGTCCTATGTTCCCTGCTCGGGGTTAGGATTAGGGTTAGGGTTATGGTTAGGGTTTTTAAAAAGGGTCCTATGTTCCCCGGTCCCATACAAAGCGGGGAACATAGGACCCAGGGAACATAGGTACGCTCCCCAATAGGGCATTTCTCATGGTAAAAAAAACGCTAATTTAAACCATTTACGAGGCTCAAAGTAGCTCGACACTTCTTTGGTAGTATAATGAGGGTCCTAACATATAAACCGAGGCATTGACAACTTTGTAAATGTACAGATAGTTTATTAAAAAGGACTGTATACAGACAACACCTTGAATCGTTTGCCGGTCGGCGAGATCTTGAAATTAAGTCACTACAACACAGATATTGCGTGTTTACTTCTGTCCAAAATACGTGAGATCTGTGTTGTTTCAAGATGGCGCCGACCGGCAAATGACTGGGAGACGGGCAGTGTCATCGTGAAGTTGAGCATTATTTTCCTGACCGGTCACAATTTATTAATGATGTTTTGTGCTTGCTTAGAGAGCATGCTTTCACTGAGAAGGGGGCTGGCTGCACGTCTCCGAAAATTCTGACTAAACTTTGGAAAAAAGTCAACGAGCAGCAGTCATTGTCACTAACAGCATAAATGATTGTAAATACACTCAAATTTAAATGGTACCAGAGACAAAGTGATAAATTTAAATTTAATATATTTGATTAATTTAAAACAGATAAATGTTATGATGATCCAAAAAACACACAGTGACAAAACTAACGGAGTTGACTGGAGGAAGGAATGGAATGATCAGGGGCCGTATTCACAAAGCCTTTTATCTTACCACTAGGAGTACTCCTAAATCGCACTAAAAGATTTTAGCTAGGAGTTTTCTCTTAAAAGTTATTCACAAAGCCTTTCAGACCTACTCTTAGTAAGGAAAAAATGACAACTCCTAAACTAAGAGTGAGTCTTTGTTGCTATGGATGACGTCATTACTCATGCACGAGCTTGACTGAATTGGCCACCTTGATTGGCTGATGATTGTAACGCGGGAATGATTCCAAACACCTCCCTTACGATGATGAGTGACAGGTGACAGGTCTGAGAATGCGTACGCTACACAAGTAGTGCGAAGGACGGAAGATGATGAATAACTGAATAAAAAGGCCTAGCCTAAATGAAAAAAGAGTAAGGCAAAACATATAGCCTAGTAGCCTAATGAAACATACGGATTGATGCAGTATCTTTGCAACATTATTAAATTAATCTGTCACCATATGCCTATGCCTACGTTTGCAAAGAGGAGAACATTTTAATTTGATTCACAATGAGACATTACATTTAATTTACATGTTGACAATGAGTAGTTTTGGTTGTTGGTGGTGTTATTGCATCCCTTAGCTATGCATACAATGCAAAATTGTTCCCTCGCGATTGGAAGCTCCAGTAGCCTCATAGGATTTCAAAACATCGCCACGCAAAATGCCACAAAAAGCAGTTTGTGAATAGTTCTTAGTGAGTTAGGAGTCCTCTCGACTTCTTTTAAGCTGTCCCAGACTTAGGTGCTAATTTTAGGTCTAAAATGCTTCGTGAATTACTTTTAGTGAAAAAAATTAGGAGTCCTAAAGTTTGGAGTGACACGCTCATTATTTTTAGGAGTTGCTCCTAAATTCGCCAGTTACTGTAGGAGCTACTTTTAGCCTTAAAATTCTTTGTGAATACGGCCCCTGATTTTCTTTGGCCCCTGATTTTCTTTAGTCACAGGTCCTCTGTCAGTGGGGGTGTGGCATTTTTCTTCTCTAAGGAGTCTCTCCCTCTCTCCTGTCAAGTACAGGATTTAGCAGATGGGAGACTTCTAATGATCAAAGCAGTCTTTGAAGGCCACACTATTTGCCTACAGAGCCAATAGGTCTGTGGATGATGCAGTCAACACGGCACTATACTTCATCCTCCAGCACTTGGAGTGTGCCAGGATGCTCCTATGCCAGGATACTCTTTGTGGACTTTAGTTCTGCCTTAAACATCATCATCCCAGCTAGGTTGCAAGACACTCTCTCCCAACTGAATGTGCCTGATCCCACCTGCAGGTGGATCATTGACTTCCTGTCTGACAGGAAGCAACATGTAAGGATGGGCAGGCAGGCATGTATCAGATCATCGAACAATCAGCACTGGCGCCCCCTCAAGTCTGCGTTCTTTCTCCCCTGCTCTTCTCCCTGTACACCAACCACTGCACCTCCAGTCACAAGTCAGATGACACCACCCTCATTGGACTCTCTAGAGCAGTGTTTTTCAACCACTGTGCCGGGGCACACTAGTGTGCCGTGAGAGATCATCAGGTGTGCCGCAGAAAATTAACCAAATGTCACTCACTGGTCCAGAAAAGCAACTGTTGCATCAAAGAATTATAACCACATGCTCTCATTGATTGTATGATTGCACTATTTGTGGTGTGCAGGCATTGTACAACGGGGGCCCTATATCCAGTATTCACAGAATCATCACATATCCAGTTCATAACAACAATTAAATTAGATATAGTCACCTACAAATGAAACAGAGGGCGCTTGTTTTATAGAGCAGGTCTTGCATAGAAGCCATAATAAGGCCATATCTGTGTATTATTTGAAATTTTAGGCTATGGTATGTTTATTTTTTCTTCACACAGGATGTTAGTGTGCCGTGGAACATTTTAAGTGTCAAAAGTGTGCCGTGGCACAAAAAAGGTTGAAAAACACTGCAATAGAGGAGATGAGTCTGCCTACAGGAGAGAGACTCACAGTCTGTTAACCTGGTGCAGTGACAACAATCTAGAGCTGAATGCTGCACAAACTGTCGAGATAGTTGTGAACTTCAGGAGGAATCCAGCCTCACTAGTCCCCATCATACTCCATGACTCCCCAGTGAACACTGTGGAGTCCTTCCGCTTCCAGGGAATCATCATCTCACATGATCTGAAGTGGGAGCATAACATCAGCTCCCTCATCAAAAAAGCACACCAGAGGATGTAATTCTTGCGGCAGTTGAGGAAATTCAACCTGCCAAAGTCGATAATGGTGCACTTCTACTCTACCATCATAGAATCTATCCTCACCTCCTCCATCTCCATCTGGTATGCTTCTACCACTGCAAAGGACAGGGGAAAACTGCAGCGCATCATTTGCTCTGCTGAGAGAGTGATTGGCTGCAGCCTACCTTCTCCCCAAAGTATGTACACTCTAGCTGCAGTAGAGAGCAGCTGAATAAATAAATAGGCTAATACATATAAATACAAATAAATTAGTTCATAAATACATACATTAATAAATAGTTAAGAAGTAAGAACAATTTAATGTTAAAATACATATTATTTGAGTGTTCATTTTCATTGGAGTTTTAAGTCTAAGCTTGGAGTGCGTCATGACTCATGCCGTAACCAAAGTTCTGAAGCTAGAGACGTTGTCAGGGCTTTTGTTTTTAAGGGATTGGTACCGTTTGGACCACGCAGTTTGAGAGCGTCTATGCAAGAAGGTTTGGTGTATTTCATACAGTACATGGAAATTAAAGGGCCACCAGGCAACGTTTTCGTGTTAATTAATCATCTTCGTAAGTCGGTATATGGTTAAATGACTCATTACGGGGCGAATGAAGGCTCTCTCGCCCGCCCCTACTGCCTGTAGGAAGAATATCCCGCTTGCAAGTTCGGTGTATCCTACCCGCCGACCGAAGCAGGATCAGTTTACAGCACAGAGGCAGGCTAACGAAACGCTAGAGATTGTTGCAAACGTTTGTATAATGGCAGAGCCGGCGAAGAAGCAGCGAAAACCCTTGACGGAAGACGCAAAGAAAAGGAAAAGAGCTTCAGACCGAGCGATGGTGAGTTTCGTAGAGAAAAAGCATCAGGCTTGCCTGGTGTCCCTTTAAGATTTGTGTTTATGTGAAGACCCGTTGGTTTATTTCTCTCAAGTAAAAGCGGCCAATGAGGTACAGTTGCTTTCTTGCTGCTATTTTGTGTTAATAGATGTTAATGCTAGCTTGACAAAGTTGTGTTTGTCCGTGTAATCGTAAGGCTATTTACGCTATGTATGTGGTCTCTATGAGAATGTAATTTATGTTTTCATGTATTTCTGTTTCTGTATGTTTAGTTCTCAAGGCACGCCTTTGCACATACGTGTGAATAAATGCCAGTAAAGAGAAAAGAACGACTTGGTTTCGTGATTTCGACTTGAGAGGAGTAACATACACCTCCAGGACCCTGAGCCGGGCAGGAGATTGCTGCAGACCCCTCCCACACCGGACACAGTCTTTCTGAGACACTCCCCTCTGGCAGGAGGCTGCGGCCCATCATCACCAGGACCTCACGCCACAAAAACAGTTTCTTCCCCTCTGCAATTGGTCTCTTCAACAAAACATAGCCCCCCTTTTCTGCATAGTGTTTTTGTCCCTGCATCTGCACTTTGTCATATTTGTATATGTATAGGCCTATATCATATTATATTGTATTTAAATAATTCTTATGTGTCTTGCACCATTTCACCAAGTCCAATTCCTTGTCTTTTCTGTTTTGTTCTTTTTCCTCTTTGCAGAGTTGGTGGGATTATGGCAAGGTCCAAATCAAAATATTCTTTCAACAGTACACGTCTAGTGTCACTAAGGCAATTGTCTCTTCATTAAGAGTTTTGGAGAATGATAGGTTTACAAAGGTCAATAACACGCACAAGGAATGATGACCATGTTAAGCTCCTAGATGAGAAAAAGGGCAGGCTAACTGAACTACTTGGTGTCAGGGCACAAGGTGCGTTAGTACGCTCCCGTTTTCAGAGTGTTTACCTTCATGGATGCTCCAACCAAATTTTTCTTCAACTTGGAACAGAAAAATGGTCAGAGTAGGATAATGCACACCTTAAGCTCTGAAACAGGTCAGGAGCTGTCTGAGCCTGCTCAGATATGCAATTATGTGAGATATTTTTATTCTAAGCTATATGAAAGTTAATTGGAGTCTAATGGCTTCTTGCCCAATTGATTTCTTAACAACCTGCCCAGAGTGCCAGACAAGTATCACACGGAGACAAACAGTTTTAAGTCTTAAAGGAATTATCCGGAGTAAAATGCACTTTAGATCAATTTATGGATGATTGGGAGTACATACGTTGAGTTGACATCCAAATCATGTCATTCGGATGTGTTTTAAGAAAGTTCGATGTTACCGTTTTTAGTCAAAACTCGTTAGCGTGGAAGTGAGAAGGGCATATTATTTCCAGAATGAATTTCATCAAACCAGTACCTTTCCGGAAATGTTGTCATCTTTGCTGCCATCTTTAGGGGAAAGTCCGTAGGAGTCAATTGCCAAGTGTGCTCTGGAAATTCACAATTCCGTCGCCTTTTAAAAAAAAAAAAAAAAAAAAAACATAGTCCAGTATTTCTTTTGAAATTGAAATGAAGTTGTATGGACTGGACTATGTTTTTTTTTTTTTTTTTTTTTAAACGGCGAAGAAATTGTGAACTTTCCCCTAAAGATGGCAGCAAAGATGACAACATTTCCGGAAAGGTACTGGCTTGATGAAATTCATTCTGGACTCTCTATCCGACCACATAAAGACCTCGGGATACTTCGGTTTGGCTTTAGGGACCCTCTACTCACTACCACGTAAGTGTAATGTTGTTTGGAACTGTAGAAGAGGTATAAAAATAGCGTTTTGTAGCTGCAAAATAATATGCCCTTCTCACTTCCACGCTAACGAGTTTTGACTAAAAACGGTAACATCGAACTTTCTTAAAACACATCCGAATGACATGATTTGGATGTCAACTCAACGTATGTACTCCCAATCATCCGTAAATTGATCTAAAGTGCATTTTACTCCGGATAATTCCTTTAATGCTTGATGAGCTTGATCAGGCCCTCATGAGCATGCAGAGCAGCAAAGCTCCCGGTATCGATGGGTTACCGATCAAATTTTATACTTTATTTAAGTATAACATTTGAAAAATAAAGTATTCTGGACAGGTATTGGGAGGGATCTCCTTGCAGTGCTCCGTGAGAGCTTGAGGGAAGGATACCTTCCCCTTAGCTGTCACTGGGCGGTTATTACACTATTGCCTAACCTGCAAGAAATAGGTAACTGGCGCCCTGTCTCCTTGTTATGATCTGACATGAAGATGTTATCCAAGGCTCTGGCTATGAGGCTGAAGAAAGTAACTGGTCATGTAGTGCATTCAGATCAGTCCTGTTGTATACCTGACCGCTCCATTTTTGATAACATAGCTGTAGTCAGAGACCTAATGACTGTTTCAAAAAATGTGGGTATTAATGTGGGGCTGATCTCTTTAGACCAGCAATGGTCAGAGCTAGGGATGGTCATTCGATTAAATTTTCTTAGTCGATCGTCGGGAGAATTAACGATCGACTATCGATTAATCATTAATATTTCTAGGCCTATATTCAAATTCATTATTTATTTAACTTTTTATAAATGTAAAAATGCAATGAAAATACAGTGTGTTTTTCCTCGATGAGATCTTTATCACAAGAAGAATAACTTGTGGCAGTTAAACTGGACATTCGATTAGGCTAAACAGATATTAAGCGCTGTGCTGCTCTAAAGCAGCGGAATACGAGCCGGCGTTCAGATTAAACAGAGACCCTCGTTTGTTCCAAAATAATAAATTATAAAAAAGAATCATGTTAAACAATAACTTAACCAAAAACATAATAATGCTTAGATCTGACAGGTTTTGTCAAAATGTAACTCAAAACTATCCAAGCCACGGAGTCGAGAAAGAGGGTGAGAGATTAGCCTATAACAATTAATTAGGCTATTTAACAAAGCCTCATAAAAAATAATTGCCGTAAATCCTCAAATTATGGCCGGGGTGTTTTATTTACTTAGGCTGCGCAAAGCACAGGGCTTTATTTGGGGCAGACGTAGGCTATATTGAGCAGGCCTTTATTTCTATGTGCGTTTTATTGTGAGACGTGCGTTTCGTTTGGAGCGCATACCGCTATCAAAAGCAGAAGATTTTCTGTTTGGTTTGGGATTAAATTTTCTTTTGGACAGTTTGATTATATTGCTCAATGTTGGGACTGATGAGCACTGAAATCTGGGGGGTATTACATTTCATGTAGTTGAAAGAGTCGGAATTTTCACCCGCTGTTTATTGCAAGGCAGCTGCTTTCATTCATTCAAAACGTGCGCTGTGCTGTAATGGAAACCTTATTGCGTAGCCAAGTAGCCTAAATTGAGTTTGAATTGCATGATTTACTTTATTAAATTCGTAGGGTGGAATGCCTCCAGTCGCGGCAAAAATTGTGTTTTAATGTAGTAGCCTAGTAGGGGAGCGCAGAGGCGTATCAAGCTTTTTAAAAGTGTGGGGGTTGTGGGATAGGAAAATGAAACAATCTGGCCAAATTATAAATAACTCCCTACATGAACGTTGTAAGTATTTTCTGAGAGGGGTGCGGACTATATTGTTGTCCGGGAGTTTCTCCCCTGAAACATTTTTGAAATTCTGATTGCTAAACACACCATTTTAATGCAGTTTGGGAGGGACAGAAGAGGCAGCGCCCCTCATATGTGTGGCTCATGTGACATGTAGACCTACATGATCTACCTGCTATCACTTCACTATTTGACACTACCCTACTGTACATGGAGACATATCTCATGTTATAAATCAAGAAATCATTTCAGAAATTATGTTTTGTGCATATGGGTTAGCAGGCTACAATAAATTGCCTAACAGACAGCAGCCTAATTTCGATGTATCACTAATACCTATTAAATAAATGTAAAGGACACAGAATAGTGACAGAACTGTAAGCTCACATTCAAAAACTTTTGAAGTCTACCCAAACATATGCAAAGGGAATATAAATAAATAGTGTTGCATATAGCCATCTTAATTCATGTAAATGTAAAGATTATGATTAGCAGTTTCTATGCTTTTTCCATCGATAGTTACAGGAAGCTACGTTGTTGTTTAAACTATTGTTGCTTCTAGTCCACGTATAGTTTCACTTGCTGCAGGGACGCACACATTGCATGAGCGCTCAAGCGTTCTATTTGAGTTCTACATGCTGGAAATCTTAGTTCTCAGATGTAGAACTCAAAGGTGTCTTGACGCCGCCGTTTGTAAGGTCAAAATAAGATGTTTTAAATGGAACGCGGTCGTATTTAAGACAAAGATCTCCAGTAGATGTCAGGGGCGGAGTGGCAATCGGGAGGATCGGGAGTTTTCCCGGTGGGCCGGCCAATGAGTCTGCGCGGTGCGGGCCGGCTCATAGAGCTTTTATCGCGGCCGTGAGTCGTCCGCGGCCATCGACCTGATAGATGCATTAAGAAAGGGTCATTCCACGAAAACGTGCCATTTTGCATTCAAAATATCTAATTTTCAAAGTACTGTTTTTAAAATCTTGAAGCACCTATTTGGATGAAGTAGATTCTTACCTCTCAGAAAAACATGCGGTGCCATCTCAGGATATCTTATTTATTTATTTATTTACTTTAACAAATAGTCAATGGAGGTATGTGTGCTATGTCAACCCTGTTACAAAAAAAACAAACATATATTATTATAAAATAATGAGTGCTTTTGTAACTATTCATGAATATTATACAAATAATTATGTATTACATAAATAATTCTGGAGTTGAACACATCAATTCTACTTGAAATCTGCTCACTGCAGACGTTATAATGCAGACCCAAGCAGCAGCACAGCCTTGAAAGACGCACACTTTGAATTTGATCAGAGGCGCTGGTTCTTCACTGGCTAATTTGATGTTATTGGATGACCGTTCAATCAAATCAACAGACCTATTTGTGTGTCTGTGTGTGCGTTATGATAGATACGGTTCCAACTCTTTACGGGAGCGTTTATTTCTATATTTTACTCTCATTTTAATTTGACAAAAAGTGTGGGGGATAGAATCGTGTTCCAGCAAAAGTGTGTACGTTATAACACCCACATCCCCCATGCTTGCTACGCGCCTGGGGGAGCGTACCTATGTTCCCCGGGTCCTATGTTCCCCGCTTTGTATGAGACCGGGGAACATAGGACCCTTTTTTAAAACCCTAACCATAATCATAACCCTAACCCCGAGCGGGGAACATAGGACCCGGGGAACATAGGACCTGGGGAACATAGGGATGACCCCCCTAGTAGCCTAGGCCTATTGCTTCAGCCTCTGGCAAGCTCAGAAGGGGACAGCGAGCAACTGAGCTTGCGAGCGACGTGTTGGAGACCCGGTATAGGACAAAGACTTTTCATTGACAAGGTATTAAACCAACCAACAATATAAAATATTAAGAAGAGCTCTTATTTCAATGAGTTACATCGAAACAATGTCTTCTATTGTTCGTGCACTGATAGCCCTACTGGTAGGCAATTATTAGGCTACATCGCAGTGTTTGCAGTGAACTAACGTTATCGTTTTTTAAACGATAAAATGGTCCCACGCAACACTTCACCGTGAACTCTTCATAAATCAAAACGGAAACTCGTAGGTAACTGAGTAGCCTATAGCGTCAAATATTTTCCACGGGTGGTATAGCCTAATGTTTAATTGCTGCCACACAGTGAAATTCATTTAATTGCTTCAAGACACACTATGTAACGCAACCTACATTAGTTTAATCAACAACAAATTAACGTGATCGAACGAAATTCTTAATAATCAACTATCGATCGTCGATTAATTATGCCCATCCCTAGTCAGGGCTATCTACTGTGATATTGAAAGTCTTTTGAAAATCAATGGAAGCCTTAGCGCACCTTTCTAGGTTAAAAGAGGGGTCAGACAGGGGTGTCCCATGTCAGGCATGCTGTACTCCATTGCAATTGAACCCCTGCTACATAAGCTAAGTACTGATCTGAGGGGTGTCTCTTTACCTTTCTGTGCTGACCGTTTATTTTTGTCTATGCAGTTTTTTGTCAGGTCGATGGTCCAGTGCAGTGAGTGAGTCAGAGATAGCAGCACGAGTGTGGCGAGTGGTGGCGACCCACAAGAGCTAGAGGACCCGCCGGACTCTTTAAGATCCCAAGTTTGGGAAAACTTCGGTTTCCCAGTCAGTTGGAGTAGCACAGGTGAGAGAATGGTGGACAAGACGAGGACTGTGTGTCGGCATTGCTCAGCAGTTGTTGGGTATGTGAGTGATAATACATCTAACATGCTAACGCATATCCCACATCACTGGAACGAGACGAAAGAAAACTGTCCAACTTCTCTACCGTACAATGCTTAACCAGCCATTAGATACAAATGCTAATAGGGAAACAAATCACTGAAGCAATCGGAATTTACATGTCATCTTCTATGCGCCCGTATTCACTCGTAGATGAACCTGGCTTCAAATATTTGCTATATGTACTCGAACCTCGTTAGAATATTCCATCCCGTCCACACATGAGTCAAACTATAGTCCCTTCCATATACAACCGAACACGGACGTTGATGGAGCATGAGTTGTCAGCTGCACCCTCCATTTCACTAACGACTGATGGTTGGACTTCTCGTGCTACGGAAAGCTATCTCACCGTGACTGCTCATTTTATTGACTGAGTGGGAAATAAAAAGTGTCAGTTCTACAGACGCCTCCCCTATATGAGCAGCACACAAGCACTCACTTAGCTGAGAGGCTACAGGAGGTCGTGGCAGAGTGGAAACTAGAGAGGCCTGGAACAACTATTTCAGTGACCACAGACAATCCAAAAAATATTGTTAATGCCATCAGAGAAGCAGGGCTGGGTCCGCATGTAGCATGCTTTTGCCCATACTTTAAGTTTAGCCGCACAAAAAGCACTAGCAGTCAACCAGGTATCTCGATTACTAGGAAAAATCAGAAAGATTGTTACTTTTTTCCATTGTAGCACGACAGCTGCGCATGTTTTGGAGTGTAAACAGGTGATCCTCGACTTGCCAAAACACTGCCTCATACATGATGTACTGACACGCTGGAACTCCAGCTACGAAATGGTCGAGCGCTATCTGGAACAGCAAGTTGCCATTTACTCTGCATTGACAGACAAGTCAGTAAAGAACAAGGACGCCTCACATCTGTCAGATCAGGAGATGAGCGTCGCAGAGAGTGTGGTTCAGATTATGAAACCTTTGAAGACCATCACTAAAATGTTGAGCACTGAAACAACACAGTCGGTTTCAATGATCCTACCACTAAAAACAATGATAATAAAGTCTATGGAACGAAATGACGACGATGCTCCCATCGTCGGGGAAATAAAGCATGCCATCAGAGACATCATCCTCCCCACCTCCTCCAAATAAGTTAGCCATGGAAGAAGTCTTTGGCTCCCTCTTTGCAACTGGTCAGAGGAACCATCCTGATTTGAAGCAGAAGGTGAAGGAGGAGGTATATGCCTACGTAGCCAAGGAAAGCACTTCTGTAGAATCCGACCCTCTTGGTTGGTCCAATGAAACAATATTTCCAAATCTAGCCAAGTTGGCCAAATGCTACCTGGCAGTACCTGCCACCCAGTGTTGGGAGGGTTACTTTCAAAACGTATTCCGTTACAGAATACAGAATACACGCCCAAAAATGTAATCTGTAACGTATTCCGTTACGTTACTCAATCTGAGTAACGTATTCTGAATACTTAGATTACTTTCGCATTGAATTGCATTTTATAAGTGAATGCAGCCATCAAATCCTGCTTAGGCCTACTAAACAGGCATATTCTGGTGTGTTCTTCTGTTCCAAATGGCTGAAGTGTTAGGCCCACATAGGAGAATGTAAAGTCAACTAAGCTACCTGATACAACTTTAAAATAGCAAGGTGACCACTAAAACTACAGCAGGCGACTAGGCTAATTAAAACAAACAAAAGAAATACTTTAAGGGCGTAGCCAGAAATTATAAGTGTGCCTGTGAGATTTTTCGGTGGCATCAACCCAGTACAGTATATCAGTGCTCTCAAAATGAACGTGTTCGCGTAATGACAATCAAAAACCGCACGTTAAAATATGCTAGGCCTACTCGCAAGAATAATTCTTCAGAGGCTGCACCATATAAATCATTTTAAAACGTAAATGTAGATCTAATTACAAAAAATAATATTCCATAAAGCTATTTTAAGTTAGAATAAAAAACTCAGAATGCAGTGCATATTTTAGAGATTGGTTTTATTGTCTAAATCAACACGTGAACTAGGCTTTGCTTGCTTAGCAAACTGTGTAACCGTTTGGCCGAAGTAGCCTGAGCTATTAATAGTTGGGAAAATATCCTTTGAACAGACATCAGGAACCACGATCAGTGAGGAACAGGAGTTACCTCCACTTAGGGACCGTTCGTTATTTATAAACGGGGTCACCGGAGGGATTTTGAGAGCTTCAATCAAAAGTTGCATGACCCTCCCCTGCCTGCAAGAAAAACGACCCTCATGCAGTGTTTTCAAAAAAGACATGACCCTCCCCGGGCCCCGGCCAATTGTCGATACCTTCCACCCACGCTATTAGCACTATGAAGACACATCGAAGTAAGCTATCGTTCTAAACTCACCCTCTGCTTTCTGAGCTTTCACACTTCACCAAGATGGTGGCCATTTCAGTAGATTTACTCACTAACATTGTTGTGGAAACACAATAAGCATGGAAACTAAATGCACACTTCCTACAACTGCATTAGCCTAGGCTACTTGGAATAAGTTACTCCTCTAGTAAGTATTCACATGAAATAAAACAATAAAACATTGAGACCATTCAACAAAGCACACTGGGTAATAAGAAATTCAACACATGAACCTGTTGCTATGGACTCGTCTCTAAGCTTCCTCAGTCATTGTAAAGCTGCCGAAGCTGAACATTATCCAAAACTCAATTTCTCAGACGAGCGTCAATTTGGGAGCATGCTACACCTTCCTTCTCAAATGACTTGAAAAGGCCGTTTGCACAATTTCACAAATAATCACAGGGACCGAAAAATACCTAACATGCCAACTTTTTCCGGGTTTAGGCCTATCATTTTAACTTTTCCCCGCTGTCTTGCCGTTTTAATATTTTCCCGTAGAATATCCCATATTACTGTAATACTCTCATAACATTAGTCCTGCATTCTGGCCTGTCTCTGTGTTGTCCTGTTGTTACCCCTTGCCCTTCCAGAGAAACAGATGTATTCAAATCATCGTTTTGCTTGCTTGAATGCGAACTCAGAGTGATGTTAACCTACAGTAGGCCTATTTAAGTAACGACGTGGTTGTCGTGAGAGCACGATTCATTGGCGCTTGCAGTGTTCGGCTGTAGGCTATGTCTACGTGCGCACCTGCCAGGCTAAGAGTAAAAGAAATCCCCCTGTATTCACTCCAAGTTAGCCTACCATAACTTACCAACTCTACACTGTAGACCATAAACTGGCTATTTATATGACCAATGTATTTGTTCAACTTTATGAAGCAGAATTACGCACTGCTACTTGGAACATAACACATTTTTGTTGGAGAGAGAATGACAGCGATTAACAAATTGCACTTGTTGCTGGTTACCAATAAATAGGGCCTACTATATATTTTTTTGCAAACAACAAAAACAGAAAGGATGGAGCTCAGCAAAGCTAGAGATGGGCAGGAACAAGGTCAATTGGTAGAAATGCTAGTCAAAACGTTAGGAGCTGTGTGGATGAATGAAGCACAAATGCTTTATAAGGATGCACACTGTTTAAAGTTAGGATAGGCTACACGGTAAACTACAAGTAAACCAAAGTTAAATTTAGCTTTTTTAGGGCTGGATAAAGTTGACCAAATGGATATAGGCTGTTAGGCATGAATAAAGTAGGCTACTTTGTTGCTCCAACCTTCCTATGTTAATGGGGAGGGATGTTGACATTTTCCGTATTTTGCGTGAGAAACCCGGGAAATCTCCCTTATTTTCATTGTTCAATGTTGAAAGAGCTATGGAAGAAAGAGAACGTTATATGGTGACAGAAATCAACAATCAAAAAAGGCACTTTGATTTTTTGCTGTTTTCAACAAAAGATGGGTGACCCCCCCCCTCCTAGACAAAAAAAAGTTAGGTGATCCTCCCCTCAACAAAGAATAAAAAGACATGACCCTCCCCTATTTTCCTCCGGTGGCCCCGTTTATAAATAACGAACGGTCCCTTACTTTACTCCTAATTTGCTGTGCAAACAGTTTTGAGGCTAGTGCAAGACGGCGGGGCTTGGATTTAAACATGTAAACAATTTCATCATAGATTGCTTTCAGGAGCTTCTGGGAAATGGAGTTGCCTTAATTTATTTAGAGAGTGAACAAACTTATGAAACAGAGAAGTATTGTCATGTAATCCATTGATTTCAACAATGTAACTGTATTCTAAATACCAACTATTTAACTTGTAAGTTGTAACTGTATCGGAATACAGTTACTCATAATTTGTATTCTGAATACTTAACGCCGGTACATGTATTCCGTTACTCCCCAACACTGCTGCCACCTCCGTCCCAAGTGGGAGGTTTTTTTCAACGGCAGGTGACAGTCACTGCCACAAGATCTACCCTCACTGGTGAAAGTGTGGACAAACTTGTGTTTCTGAAAAAAAAACCGAGGTATGAACCGAACCATGACGTCTGTGTACCGTTTCACCCCTTGTCTGTAATAAATCCAACTATAAGTGTCATCTGTCCATTTTGTACAGAAAGGCAGACACTTGTTCATTGTTTTATGGAGTGTGATAGGGCAGCCTAACTTCGGGCACAAAAATGTCCTTGCTTTAAGCCCTGTAATAGCCTAACCTGCATGGTGCTACCAACTGCATGACAGGCCTATAGATATGTTCTAGTGTCTCTGGTAGCCTATGTTATTTCACACAATGTTTCAGTTATTTAGGCTACATACTTGGAAAAGGCAGTTAGATAGTGTTGGATACAGAAATCCTTTTTATCAACTAGGTCTAGCGTATTATGACACTGATTCATAAAATTCATCTCGACTTCGACTAAATTCATCCTATAAGGGATCTGGGGAACACTGTTTGGGCAGATGACTTTCCAAGCCTATGGACTTTTGAATAATATTCTAATATATTCTATTTGCTTGCTGAATTTGCGTTAATTGTTGCAATCTCAACATCACAAATTCCTGGAGGGACTGGTTTACGGTTTTCGTTCTTTGAGCCGTTTTTTAATCCCTGTTCCTAATTCACTTAAATTTTAAGTTGAAATATATGGAACATAAAGATGTCATTGGAGGCGGGCTCTACTCAAAACAGCTAGTAAAAGAGCAGACGAGTGAACGATATGTAACCCATGAACGATGTGTGACCTGTGTTCACTGTATAAACCCCTGAACTTTGTGTAAACTTCTGAACTTGTGTTACGGTGAAAAGTTTGTACCCTTTGCAGCAATAGTGCTGACTTACAAGATAAGACCGTACAATGATCCTTTCATAACGCCACCTGTGTGTTCGAAGTTGCCAACAAATTTGGAAGTGCGATCGTGCGATCCACTCAGGCTTTGCACTATGTAGTCATTAAGGGACCGTTTGGAATTTATGGAATGGACCACCGGAGGAAAATAGGGGAGGGTCATGTCTTTTTATTCTTTGTTGAGGGGAGGGTCACCCAACTTTTGTATTCATGAAAACAGCAAAATTTGGGCCGTCACCCAGGGCCTCGCTTCTGATGGGCCTCACACCTGCAAGATGACATTAAGCGTTTATTCTTCATTAACGCCTGTTGAAGCCTAAGCAAAAAGCTTAACGTGGCTTAATGTCCTAAAACAACGATCAGTGAATACCAAATTTCTCTCATATTGTTCCTCATAATCACTAAGAACCCTCATTTTTTTAGCATGAAGTCATATTAGGCCTAGCCTATGCACTTAAGGTTAGGCTACCTGACGTGACAGCATGTTTCTTCAATCTCCTTCACTGACGCATAAGGAAAAGGCTTAACGTCCCAAAACAATGCTCAATGATCATCAAATTTCTTTCTAATATTGCTCCTCATAACCATCTATAAAAATCTATCCCGAAGGTTTTTTTTCTTTTGGAGCACATCCGAATCCCAGGACATAACGCACTGTAGGCTACCTCATAATAGGCTCGAGCTATACTGTAATTCAAAAGGGGACAGACAGGCCTATAGGCTACTACCAGAGGTGGAAAGTAACGAAATACATTTACTCACGTTACTGTATTGAGTAGTTTTTCTGTGTATTTTGTATTTTTTAAGTAGTTTATAAAATCGGTATTTTAAATTTTACTTGATTACATTTTGAGTGAAGTATTGTACTTCGCTACGTCAAAAATCCCATCCGTTACTTGAGTAAAAAAAAAAGACTAACGAAAACGGAAAGGGAGAGAAAAAAATCGCACCCTAAACCACTAGCCTAGTGATAATGATCAGCATGTAGCCTACAACAGGACATGAATCAAGCTGGCGCCATGCAGTCTTTCTGAAAGTGATGGAGACTGGATCACGAAATGCATCAGATTAGCCTAACCTATGAAAGTGTATTTTCCGCTATTCCAATCGGTTGTCTCAGTTCGTTTTAGCACTAATGATTGCGGAGATATTTAAGCAAACACCATGGGATTTCGTGTTTTGACGTTTGTGCTCACCTTTCTTTGGAAAGAAGTTTATTAGCAGTTGTTTCCCCTCATTTTGATGTCTCTCTTTTTCCTGTTTTGGCCTTTGTTTTTAGTAACCTGACTTGGCTTTCTTGGAGAAAGACATTGCACCAGCAGCAAAACAATTAGCGGTCCACTACTAGCGATGCTCAACTAAATAAACAAAACATAGACTACCTTATGAATCGTGCAGGCGGACTAAACAATTTAGCTCTTTAGCAAGGGAGAGTGAGAGTGACCTTACACAGTTTTCACTATGTTTTGTATACAAAATCCAGTCAGTCAAACTTTAAATTTCGTCTGACATTCATTTTGACATTTAATTTGGAAGTTCAAATATTCAGGTTAAATAAATATATGGTGGAAATAAGTATTGAACGCTTATTTTTTTTTCAGTAATTAGCCTAAACTTCCAGTGAGTATTCGAAATTTTCACCACACATTATATTAACACACATATAAAAAATCCAAACATAAGAGTTTTGTGTAATAAAGTGGAATGACACAGGAAAAAAGTATTGAACGTGCCTACTGAAATTTCTTCAAAACTTTGTGGAAAAGCCTTTGTTTGTAAAGACATTTCCTGTATGACAAAATTATTGGTCGCGGTATCAGGTCTGATTTTGGCCCATTGTTCTAAACAGATTCCAGGGGTCCCTCTTGTGAATCCTGATCTTTAGTTACTTCCAGAACTATTTAATTGAATTGGCTGCCTTCAAGTCTTTCTGGAGCTTTCTCCGAGTGGTCCTTGGCTCTTGGAATTGACTATCCTTCTGACTCCCTGGTCAGAAATATTACGAGGAGATCCTGTGCAAGGCCGGTTGATTCTTCCACTTGCAGATAATGGCTCCCATGCTGCTTACTGGAAGATTCTGATGTTTTGAAATGCTTCTGTAACCAGTTTCATTGATATGTTTTGCAACAATAAGGTTGCAAAGGTCTTGGGAGAGCTTTTTGCTTTTATCCATCATGAAATGTTTCTTGTGTGACACCTTGGTAATGAAAAACCTTTTTATAGCCCATCAATATGTAGGCTACTAACCAAGCTTATATTAATTTGCACAGATAGAAAGGATAACTACTCTCTATACAGATTCCAGCTCGTTCCTTCCCTTTCCTTGCCTTAGTGCTTTTTCTTAGCGTGTTTAATACTTTTCCCCTGTGTTATTCCACTTCATTACATGACTCTACTTATGGAGTTGTTTGGATTTTCTATGTGTGGATTACCTGAGTTATTACTAATGCCTGGTGAAAATGTTGTGCCCCCTGTATTCCACTTTTCACGGGCCCTCTCCTCCATTGGGGCCCTATACTTCCCACTTTCCCCCCCAGTAGGACGCCCTTTAATCTGCTGAACCTTCTGCTCGTTTCCAAATATAAAAAAACTCTCTGCAACTCAATATTGGCCTGGCTGCCTCAGCTGCCTGTGAGGGGCTTTTCAGTTGTGCTGGATTGCTGTTCACTGCAAAGCGACCCAAGGATGAGTGCAACTAACTCTGAAAATCAACTACTGCTCAAACTTAAAGGAGAACTCCGGTGATTTTTCACATAGATCTCCATTTCTCAACGTCCTTTTCAGGCAAGTATCTCCACTCGGCGGCCATATTGCAACACTTTTAGGGCACTTATCGTGCATCTATTTCAGCAGAAATGCGTGTTCGTAAGGCTTCACGACACAACAGATGATTAGCACGATGTCTTCACAGCACACCACATGATTGGCTCAATGTATTTTACAACACACCACATGATTGGCTCAATGTATTCACATGTCGACGTTTTGACGCGGAAGGGTTGTGATATGTGAACTGTTACAAACTAACCCCATGCATTACTATGGAGGATTTTTTGAGTGCTGTATCTCCTCATTAGAAAGTCTTTGGTAAAACTGGTTGTTTTGGTACCCCCCCCCCCCCCCCCCAAAAACTAAGTAACTTTTACTTAAAGTACATTTTAAATGAACTACTTTTTACTTTTACTTGAGTACATTTTGAGATCGGTATTTTAACTTGTACTTGAGTAATATTTCATCAAGGTATTGGTACTTTTACTTGAGTACAATATTTTCGTACTTTTTCCACCTCTGGCTACTACTACTAGGCTACTACTACTAACAAACTTAAAAAGATTGAACGAACCTTCCCAAACTTTTAAATTGCGATCAGTGACTGGCATCGGGTGAACAAAGATTTTCGAAGTTGAACAGGCTATTAAAAACTATTTGCGCACCTCCATGTCACAGGAGAGACTAGTGGGCTCGCCCTTCTATGAATTGAAAAAGACGTTAGGCTACCTGCAAGCTGGCCTATGATTTCATGGCTGAGTTTGCGGCAAAGTAAGCAAGAAAATGTTTGTTTTTTTCTGAGTCAGGATATGGCGAGTCAATGTCATTTATTTGTCCAATGCTAGCCAACAGACCAGTTTCCATAGTGCACATCTTATCAATAGTTTGAATGTCAATTGTGTTTCTGCTCATTGACAAATAGCGTTCAGCACAATGATTCATGCCCAATAAATTCCCCCTGTTAAAGTGCTTTGTTAGACTAGTTTGGTTTTGTGATGTAGCCTATGATAAACGGCTTATGGCCAAATAGCCTATGTGACTCAGCTAATGTTATAGGCCAGGGATTCCCAAACTGTGGTACGCGAGCTGCTTCTAGGGGGTACGCGACATGAAAAGGGCTATGGCGGACAGGTATAAAATGAAAATGTTAAATGTTTTGTAATTAATTCATGAATAAATACATTATTTCGAATTAGGTCATAATGATATGGAAACATGAAATTAAAGGATATCATTTATAAACTCTGTATGTGTTCATCAAAAAAAGGGCAGCTTATTAAACATGACGCCTGGAATAGCTAATAGAATGCGTTACTTTTGAATGCGTTAGATGGTCCGTGGGGGGAAAGTTTCGCGGATATAACAGGTTTTTGAAAACAACAAAAACAGAAAGGAGGGAAGGAGCAAAGCTAGGAGTTATTTCAGATGGGCAAGAAAGGTAACATTAAGCTAGGCTTTACATTTAACAAACTAAAGGTAGCCTAAGTTTAGCCATAGGCCGTATAGCCTAATGTTGTCCAAACGAATACATCCTTGTCATGCGTTGTTGTAGGCCTATTATAAGATATTGTATGTGGATGTAATTAGGCTACTATGCAGGCTAATTTTCATAACTTTTTAACTGACCAAATGCACGCACCTAAAACCGGGAAACGGACAAATATTGTCAACGCGGGGGGGGGGCGTTTTTATGTGTTTATGTGTTGGATGGTGGGGGTACGCGAGTCGAGTCGGAATGTAGGCGGTGGTACGCGGGGGGAAAAGTTTGGGAACCGCTGTTATAGGCTATAGCCTACAATTCCCCCTCTTAAAGACAAGCTGGTGTAGCCTATTAGCCTACTATTAAAATGCACCGACAGGTTGCATGCACGTATGATTTCATGCACGTAGCCTATAAGTGAAAAGGGCCTCGCACCTGTCAAGTTCGCCTCGCACCCCCTTGCGACGGTGATTATTTGTGAAATTGTGCCAACGACAGCCTTTTCAAGTCATTTCAAGGAAGGAGTGGCATGCACCCACATTGACTGAGTACAGAAGGCATCAATAAATTGTTGGGCAGGGTCATGTGTTTCTTCTCAATCACTTTGGAGGGTCATAGAAACATTTCTTGCTGGCGAGGGAGTGTCACGTCTTTTTTGACTAACGCTCCCAAAACTCCTCCGGTGGCCCCTTAAATAAATAACGAACAGTCCCTAAAGGAATTTTACACGGAACTCTGGCGGACTTTTGCGCCTTCTTTTTGGATACGTTTTTGACTCACTTACAGTATAATGGTGTATTTTTGCTACGTTGTAGACAAGATATTTGGACTTAATTTCTGGCCCGAGTCTGAATATCTGATACGACACTGCCTCTGTCTCAGACATAATCACTGACACACAGTGAGTTACATGAGATGGTAAAATATTGACATTAATGGAATGCCAGTCAAATCAGAATGCCATCCCATAAGATGTTTTGCAAATTATAGTCATCCTTTCATGTTGTGTCAGGCATATGAATGTCATATTTTTACTGTTGTCAGTATGGGGTGTGAACGATGTAGTTGCCTTTTTCATGTGTGAAATTGATATATGTCCTTTTCATGACAGCTGTTTATTCAGGGTGACATACTGCCAGGGCGGACTTGAGTTTTCTTCCTGATCGATACTCCATCTTTGGTTCATTACTTTAGTGAACTTCACATTCACTGAACCTCTCAGAAGGCTGTCCTGTCATTCACAGCTCTCGGCAACCAGCAAATCACTTTAAGAATGATAAAGAATGTTTAACAGCATTCACAACAGGCACAGAGGGTTGACAATCTTTCAGTAGTTTATTTAGTAGCCATCAAAGTTGCTGCTTTTTTTGTCAGTGCACATGATTAGATGGTGTGATAGCTCCTTTTTGGAGTTAAATATTACAAAGACCAAGGAGATGTTCATTGACTGCACCAATCATGGAGGATGCAGGACTGCAACCACAATCCATGGGGAACCAGTTGAAGTTGAACATGAATAGAAATATACCTGGGCACTGTCATCGATGACAAACTGCGTTTTAACACAGAGGTGATTCTTAAAAAATGTCAACAGCGGCAGTATTTCTTAAAGAAGCTACACCTTTGGAATGGGCAGGAAGATTCTCAACATATTAAACGAGAATAAGAAACACCTCCAGAGCATTGTGTACACATGTTCTAAAATCATTGGCCACCCTCTTCAGTCTCTGACATCACTGCACGACAAGGCATCATTAAGGAAAGCCAACTGCATCTTAGAAGACTCTACCCATGTCCTACATAGAGTTTTTGAATGGCTGCCCTCTAGCAGGCGTCTGCGCTGTCCTCTGGCTAGGACTAATAGGAGGAAGGCTACCTTTACTTTTGAGGCCATTCGCCTTTTGAACTTAATATGCTCCCAGCCCCCTCCCTCTCCTGGGACTAATCACCCTTACACCCCTGTCTGTACTGTTCTTTCTTTTGTCCTGTTTTGTATGTTGTGTTATGTCTAATATGTCACTATGCTTGCATGGGGAAATTGCCCCTCGGAAATAAATAAAGTTTTTTGAACTCAATTGAATTGAAAGTATTATCTCAGTTAGCACTATGTAACCTCCTGTTTTCTAAAGATAGTAAGAGTAAGGATGAGTGCAGACATACAAAAGCTACGTGCCCTTTTACTCCATGGCTTGGAGAGGTAGAGGCAAAGAGAACAGGTTTTCATTGAATCATGCATTTGTTTACTGCAGGGTAAAGTGCACTAATGAGTTGCCTTGAGAGAACAGAGGGTAACAGAACAGCCTTGTCACTCAGCAGGAGGTGAAAGCGCTCAGCTCTGCCATAGAGTGTGGGTCTCGGTGAGGCTTGTCGTCTATGGCAACACATCTCTGCTGTGACCACACCGAGCAGTGGGTGTGGTGTCAAATCCACATTAAATAATACAAACTCAAAAGAAGTCCGCACACCATGGATGTATACTGCAGATGATGGCTTTAATGCACTCCGGAGCATTAGTGAAGAAAGCAAGTAAGTGAAAGCAAAGTAAGATAGGCTAACATCCTCTGGCTGTTGTCCAGCCTTTATACCCCTTCAAGTCATCCCAGACAGCACCCACTCTGTTTACAGATAACTGACCAAGTAACTTATGGTACTTCACCTTTGCCCTCTCATCCTGTCATTCATACATTCTTTAGGTTTTGCCATTCTTTAGGTTTTGCTTACATTTCCTGGCACCAAACCTTATCTATGCCATTTTCTGCCAGGCCTGCTCTTTCACTTAAACCAGTCTTCCTTTCCCACACTGAACATACTACAGAATTCAGTTTCACAAAACAATAATATTACACAGAATAAAGATACTACATAAAAGATATATAAACTAAAGGATATATTTCAATAAACTACTGAAATGCTACTAGTTCTGGTCCACCTCTGTCGGCCATTATCAGAACCACAACCTTGACCACTGACATAGCAACACTGATACTTTCATTCTCCATCCGAGAGATCTAAAATACCACACAGCACCTGTGAGACTTTGGGCTATCATGAATCCTGTGATCACCTAATTTGAAACCAATAGGGGACATGTTGTGTACGGTACTTGGCGCAGAGTGGACGCAGTATCTCGTTGTGTTGTCTTTTAAGTGGAAGCAACGCCCGAGCACCATGTTGCGTGAGGCGAGGCGCATCGGAATGCTGATGAGTCGATCAGCCTGAGAAGCCTGCGCTCACCTTCCAGGGCGGCCTCTCCTTCACAGGATCCGTGGGTGTAGAGAAAGTTTCAAAGAGCTTCCCTTTCAAAGACCCCCCACTGCCAGTGCTCAAATGAGAAATCTCTGAGGCGCTAGCGCCTAGCCGCTAATCTCGGCTGCCTCTGCCTGAGCGAGGAGGCCTCGCGCACATTTGACAAAGGCTAGACGGACTTATCAAAGTACATCAGCCATGATCCCGCAGTCTCTCGCATCGCTGTGAAGCTCCGACAGCGTGTACGCAAGAGTTCCTACCCGACCTTCTCACAGACACTCTCAGAATCCCAAGAGGCTAAATCCAGACAAAGAGGGAGGGAGGGAGAGAAAGAGAGAGAGAGGATAGGGAGGGGAGACAGCTGAGGTGAGTGCAGGTAAGAGAAAGATAATGGAAAGTGTAGAAAGAGAGAAGACAGCGTGAGACAGAAATGGAGAATGAAGGAGGGAAAGAGAAAAGAGAGAGAGACTGATTCGTGGTAGAGAGACACCTGATGGAAGTGCAGGTGAGTGTACATATTCTCCTCACAGTTTAACAAACCGGGCAAATCTCAGCACGACCTCACCTCACCCCGAGCCCCCCGCAGGCGTCACACTGGGCGTCTTCCATACGAGCCACCACTATGGCCAGAAGCCCTGCTGCCTTAACGACATTCCAATTTCCAGCGCAAATCACTTCACTATGGAAGATGGTGGGAGGCTAATGGTGACCATGTATAGGATGGCAGGCAGTCCACAGCACAGCAGCTTTCCTATCACACGATGAGAAGGAAATAGTATTAGCCACATGGAAATGGCATTGGGCTTGGTTGTTTGTAGTGGTGGTTACCATCAAATGTCCAGCTGCAAATCATCTGCTACTGAATCAGTATCTGATGACTGGCTCTGTGTTTCAAAGCAGTAAAAAAAGCCAAGGTGATAGACACTCAACCAAGGTGATAGACGTTTTAACCAAAACTACACTCTCCTCTCTTTCAGGAGTAAGACAGGGTGAGCCCTCACTATCAATGCCTTCTGCCTGCCTAAAGCCTGCATAAAATGAGATATTGACCTAAACTCTCATGTGAAAATCACACCTTGTCTCCGCCGAGGAGGATTGACCCTCGGAACACTTAATAAGAGATCAAAGGAGGCGGTTTTTATGAAGAAAAGGGGGGAATTAAAAAGGCAGGAGATAGCGCTCGGTGCGCGGCTCGTCAGTCGAGGTCTAGCTGCAAGCAGGATGATTTCCTGAGCTCATCAGGTGCGCTACGCCTCTGAGAGCGACAGTTCATGTAGAGTTCAGACCAAAGACAAGAGGGAGAGAGAGAAAGAGACAGAGCGACTGACAAGAGAGAGAGGAGAGAGGGAGGGATGGCGACGCGAGAGCAGCTGCGCTGGTGAATAATTACTGCCTCTTCTCCTCTGATCCGCATGGAAGGAAGCCTCTGATTTACATGAAAACAGCTAAATAAACAAGCCTCTTGACGTCGCTCCCTCTCAAATAAACTTGTCTTGTTTCAAAAGAAGTGCCACCCTGCCAATACTGCTGCCCACAGATCATTCTACTGGTTTCAAACTCAGAAGTTTGGTTGACAGTTGAGCTAAATGTTGATCACATCATTGGAAGAAGAAATCTGTTGATGAGCAATCGTTATATAAATGTACAAAAGATCTGACAACATGTCTGTGTATGTTTGAATATCAAATACTTTAATGCATATTAATTAACACTGATATAATTTCAACTTCAATCACCATAATGCAGAACGAGTAAATGAGTAAATTATCAAAAAATAATTATACAGAGATAAATAAGATACTGAGCAAAGACCTTTTCTGAGTGTAGCTTATTAAAGCTGGTAAGGTTTTTTCATTATGTGGTGAGCAGTGCTGCTCTAATTGAATCCGGAAATCAGTCTTCCTCGATTGGCTTTACACCCGGTTTCTAATTGTATCTCTCCGGCTGCGTTGTGCCTCTCATTCCAGCGTGAGCCTGGGAGGACGTGAGCCATCCTCCGCAGAGGAACAACTCACCCAATAAACAATCCAATTTCACAAGGGCCACCGCGGCCGCTCAGCACTAGCCCATCCTGTCTTCATAACAGCCACCCCATCAGAGATGTCCCCTTTACACATGTAATCGCCATGCGGGATTTCTCTCTCCTCTTTCTTTCTCTCTCTCTCTCCTCTCTCTTTCTTTCTCTCTCTCTCGCTCATCTCCTCTCCTCTCAGTTGCTGTATTCTCCCAGGAAACAACTCTTGTGTTGGACAGACAACACTGCTATTTACTCTGCCACAGTTATTGATTCTTGGTGCAGTCTCTAGAGAGTTGCACTGATGTGTCTCACTGTGTTGCTGGGCTCCCATCGATGGGATGCTTTTATTATGATGATGTGCTAATAATGTATTACAGGCTATTTCAGTAATCATCTTTAGACTTGCAACGTGTGGATGATCTGTAGAACATTCCCTGAGAGATTCAGTTATGAAGCAGGTGTATGTACCCTTTTACTGCTTTTATAAATGGAATCTTGATCAATTTTAACTATGATTTACAAAAATCCCCTCTTTAATGTCAAAGTGAAAGCAAAGTCATTTTATTTCATTAAAAAATAATGCAAAATAAGCGATAATGACTGACTTAAATCAACAGCAGTCCAGCCAATTAGTGCTAGTCTCATAATTAGTGAAATGGAGATCGCCTGAGTGCCATTTTGATCTCTAATTTGAAGCATGGTGCTGGTAGCGTCATGGTGTGGGGATGCTTCTAGACAGCAGACCCTGGAAGGCTTGTAAAGGTTAAAATGAATTCAGCGAAATATATGGAAATCCTGGAGGACAATCTGATCCAGTCTGTAAGAGAACTACAATTTGGAAATATATTTACTTTGCAGCAAGACAATGGGCCTCATTCACCAATATCTAGAATGTTCTGTGTTCTTAAGAAGGTCCTATGAAAACTCTTAGCCAAATTCACAAAGGTGTTGTTAAACCTCAGAATTGTTCGCCGTTTTGTTCTTATCATGTTGAATCCCATTTCTTCTTAGGTTGACAGGGCGTGCCAATTGTTCTTAATTAGCATAGGTAAACGCCCTTTCAATCACCATAAAAGGGCATGATACTGCAAGATTACATTTATAAAATCAGCAAAAGGGGAAATATCCATAGGGGGTGAATATTTAATAGGGACTGTATGCAAGCAAAGTTCAGTGAGAGGATGCAATATCACTTCTTGACAACCTGCGTACAGATTAGCAACTTGCCAATGTTATTTGATATTATTTTGATTTGTTTGGTTGACAGGGTTGGGTAGTAACGGATTACATGTAATCTGGATTACGTAATCAGATTACAAAAATAAAGTAACTATAATCAGCCCAGATTACAATAAAAAAATTGTGTAATCAGATTACAGTTACATTGTTGGGGATTACCTGATTACATTTTATCATGCAAGCAATGCAACTTTTTGATGATAGCCTAGTTATCTTTTAATTCGACAAGCTTCGGGCTTGCCGGTTCGATCCCCGACCAGTAGAAAAAATGTGGGCGGGGGAAGTGGTTGAGCACTGCTCTCCCATGCCCACATCCACTGCTGAAGTGCCCTTGAGTAAGGCACCTAACCCCTCATTGATCCCCGAGCGCTGTTGTAGCAGACAGCTCACTGCTCCGGGTTGGTGTGTGCTTCACCTCAATGTGTGCTCATTGTGTGCTTCACCTCACTGTGTGTTCACTGTGCTTCACTAAGACCAAATTTCCCTCACGGGATCAAAAGAGTATCTATACTTACTAACTTATTTACTATTGGGGCAGGTCTCTCGGCACACTGCCTGATCTTTTCCTCCTAATCTTAATGTAGCCTCTTGTTTTAGTGTTACCGTTTACTTTGAGAAAGTCACCAGGTCCCCCTGGTTGAAAAACATCCCAAAGGAATCATTTTCTCACCCCCACAATTGAAATGGACATGGTGGCATTCAATCTCAGGCCATGTCCTGGGTCAAAAAAATCCAGCGAAAGCTAAATTCATTGTCCAGGTGTGCCCTTATAAAGGTTAAGCTGAGTTGTGCATGTTTGGAGAATAGTGATCCATGATCACATCCATGATGACTAAGTGATCAATTTTGGGATGGGGAAAATGTCAACCACCAAAATACCACCCCCAAAGTGGAGAATAGCTATAGAAATGTATTAGTTTTGGGTGTTTTTCAGACAATGGGACCTGGTGACCTCAAAGTAAATGGTAACACTAAAACAAGGGGCTACATTAAGATTTTTGGAAGAAAAGATCAGTTAATTCACACAGGAATGCTTTGCTCAGAGCAAAGAGATTTCTTAGATGTAATGAAATAATAAACAGAAAAATAGAATGAGAATTCTTTCATCAATTCAGTGGTGGTGTCTTTTACTTAAGGGACATATTTATTGAAGTAATCTAAAAGTAATCCTAAAGTAATCAGATTACGTTACATGTTTTTTGTAATCCTGATTACGTTACTGATTACAAAAATTGCCATGTAATTTGTAGTCAGTAATGGATTACATTTCAAAGTAATCTGACCCAACCCTGTTGGTTGATGTCTTAGCCTGAGACGTGTTTTCAGACCCAGCGGTTCAGTTGCAGTTTCAGAGCACACCTACCTGCCCCGTGCATGCTACACAAGCATTAACATCTGTTCCATAAATGAAACGGGCTCTTTGAGCACAAACGCACTGATGATGTCATGATCATGTATAATTTTAGGTTAGCTGAGAAGGCTGGATCTTCACCAAGCCATCTGGAGTGCTAATTAGTGTGAACTTATGACAGTGGCGTGGAATAAGGGTCTTGGGACTCTTCATGAGATTCTATGAAACTTCATCAGCACACATACACTAATACACACACACATATCACAGAGAGAAATATGCAACTACATTAACATACACACACAGATACACAGAAATACATTAACACACACACACACACACACACAGAGAGACAAGGGATATTAAGTTCAATACAAAAAGCATAACATTATTGCACTAACCTTTCTTTTTTAGCAAAACATGACAGATATCTAACAATACATAACAATATATAGCCATAACAATAGAAAGGATTCAAAAGTGAGATGATGTAAAGATTGTAACACTCTTAAAACACATTAGATTGCTAAAAGTAGGATTGATAAAGGATGGTCAAGCTGAAAGTTCTGAATTCATACGTTATGGAAGATCACAGTGCGGGGCTCCACTAACTATCTGTCACGCTTTTATTCTGCTTTGTGCACCATAGTCTTTGAGGGAGGGTAACATAGCAAACTTCAGGCTGACACAGTGTACTTATAGTGCTGTCATACTGCCGTCTGATTTATCCATTGTTTTTGTGTGTAAATGTAAAGATTTTCAAGAGTTCTGTTTCTTTTTGTAGCTTATCTGGGTAACAACATATTAATCATCTGGATGCAGCTGAGACATAGTAATTGATATTTTCATTAATTAGCTTCTATTAATTTTGCCCAAGATGCTGTGAAAAGGGAATGAAAAAAATAACTTGGGATACATGGCATTTCAGAATGAATGAATATGCATTTGCAATTCTTTCTGTGATGGCACAATTATATTCAGAACATTTCCTTGCCAACTCCTCCCTAAAACTTAATCTAACTGCCGAGTCTTCGCCAAGCTCATTCAATGGAATTGAGTTCCTTGACTGCCAAGGCAAATGTTCTGCCACAAACACAAACTTTTCTGTTTTTCTTTGCTTCCTGCTGGGATTTCCACCAACTGAAAAGATTTTCTTTTGTTAATTTGTTTTTTTTTGTGTGCATCAATTAGGTCAAATTTACAATGGCTGCAACCAGCTTTTATTTGAGAATAACGACATGTACATAAGCTTAACTGAGAAATCCTGTCCAAAAAGATAATTTTAAAGTATTTTTTATTATTTATCAACCACACCTCCACTATCCAATAAAAATGTTTTTCACTTGTCCTAAAAATCATCTGTGTCTGAATGCTGGGATGGAGAAGACTTAGATAATTGAATCCTCATGCAATGTATACATAGCCTAAATCCTGCCTGTGTACTCCTCCCATACAGCAGATCACTCATTCCCCTGATCCCCTCCCCCAGCTTGGGATTTACATCCACAATGCAGCCGTTTGGAAGAATAGGATTTAAACATTCCATATGTTGATGTTGCTGCGTCTTATGTCATGACATGTATGTGTATAGTTATGCATTTTTTTTAAACCTCTAAGGCCGTTCAAATATGTTTAAAATTCTACTTTTGTTTTTCTACCATACTGAGCTCATATTGAATACAATTCATTTGTACATTTACTTTAGCCTACATTATACATTTATTTAGTAATTTAATCAGATGATATTTATAATTTGAGTAAGGGAGAACACCCTTTCTATGTCTTAAGGATTACATTACTGTATAAGGTCTGGGTTTCAATTTGAGAAACTATTTAACTTTGTCACCACCAATTGTTCTGTCTATCCATACAATACTGTTTGGTATAAGACAATAGTGAGCAAACTTCCCTGAACCAGGGTCTCCCCAACTCTGACAAAGACCATTAGATGGAGTTATTTAATGAGTACAGTATGAGACCATTATAGATGGAGTTATTTAATGAGTAGAGTAAGACCATTATAGATGGAGTTATTTAATGAGTAGAGTAAGACCATTATAGATGTTATTTAACGAGTACAGTATGAGACCATTATAGATGGAGTTATTTAATGAGTAGAGTATGAGACCATTATAGATGTTATTTAACGAGTACAGTATGAGACCATTATAGATGGAGTTATTTAATGAGTAGAGTATGAGACCATTATAGATGTTATTTAACGAGTACAGTATGAGACCATTATAGATGGAGTTATTTAATGAGTAGAGAATGAAACCTTTACAGACCATTACAGATGTGGTTATTTAGATGGCACACTGAGTAAATGACTACAAATCTATTAATTAATGCTTGACTTTTATATTGTTGTTCCAAGTGTGTCTAAAAATGTGAAGTAAGCCTGTCTTGATGGTCGATTCCAGAAGGAATGAAGAGATGCAGGTAAAACCAGGTAAGACCATCTGCCCAGGTTGCAGAGAAAATAAGTTATCTCAAAGAGTTCAGAGAGTGAATTAGACACACCTGAACTGAACTCCAGTCAATAACCATGTTGGACTTAAATTATGGATGTTGTCAAGGCTTCATCACTTCATGGGTCAGCTAAATTGATCGACAACTAAAGGTCACACGTACCACAAACACAAACATTACAGTATGTCTGCTCTAAACTTGTGCAAATAGGGTTAGATGAGGACAAAGAAGTTTCTCACCAGAGTTTCTCTCACTTCTCGGAGCTTGCCTTGCCGTAAGGACAGGGATATTATAGTCCCCATGTAGGTTATCTCTAGTCCACCACATAAGATGGTAAATACAAAGAAAGGCATTCGCAAACATTAAAAATAAATGCTTACACTGAGATTGCCAACACAGGAAACCATCTGGTGGAAAATAAAGGCCCTCTAAAGGGTTAGATTAGTCTCCCCGTCAGTGGTCCTCTGCAGGTGGAGCAGTGGGCTCTAAGCCTTTTACCTTTCTCCATCTCACTACGCACTACTTTAATTGGCCCCCCGGCCTCAAAGGAACCGGAGGGAAACTTCTTCCAGATAAACACACTAGCACACACACACAAACACAACTCTTGCAATTAGCTTTACTTTTAGTGTTGCATTGGCAATATTTGAGAGCTAGGAGTCTGGAGAAGAGCCTAACTACCTCTCCATGTCTTGGAGACATCACTGTGCAACTGATAGATGATGCCTCCTTGGATGGGTGGATCAGTCATTTCCACTTCATTTTATCCATGTTGGCCATTTGTTGTTGTCACATTCAAACCGTGTGTCAGATAGTTGATCTGTCACGTTCGTCAGCTTGTTCACGTGCCAGTCGGTAAAATGGGACGACACGCCTCTTTCTTCTCGCTCTTTCCCTGGGAGGACATTCTTTGCCAGCGAACCTTTACCTTGGCTTTCCGCGTCGCCCTACCGGTCTCGGGTCGAGTGGCAGACTGCATTTTGGCGTCACCGTGAGCAGGCTGGGCCCCTGCATCTCCCCTCGTACCCTGGCACTACAAAGCCCGGGCACCACTCAAACCTCGCCCAGCCATCTGTTACTGGGCCACGGCAGTTCCACGGGCCTCCATAGGAGCCCTACAATTCTTTGTTGCAAAAACAGAAAAAAAGTCTAAAGAAATAAGGGGAGCTGAGCCCATGCACCTTTTCCTATGTCCAATTCCTGATTTCCAATTAGCGCCATTTCACACCATCTCCATCTGGCAACAGCAATAACTTTTATTAAGGAGGCCAAACTTTGGACACATGAGAAGTTTCACAGGGAAAGTTTTAGTACAGAAGTCAAATTCAGGTAGCCCAATCAATTAAGGAAGATGCACTATAAAAATGAGTATTTCTGAAAGTCACTGAAAAATGTATCGAAGCTCCTTGTTGTAGTGGGCCTTTGAAACACCCCTCCAGTTATATGAAACATATCTCACATCTCATAGACACTGCACCTATACCACAATCATTGAAGACATGAGGTTTATATGAAACAAACCTGACATCTCACAGACATTGGAACCTACCACAATCGCTGAAGACATGAGCTTTACATGAAACAAACCTGACACCTCACAAACATTGGAACCTACCACAATCACTGAAGACAAGAGTTTTTGTCAATCTATAAATTTAGTTTCCATCATGTAATACTACGGGCAGGATTCCCAAAGGCAATATATGACTGGAATTTGTTCTGAAGCATTTTTAAACAAAATGTTTCATTCCCCCTGCTGTCTGGTCCCACACCTGCAAACTGGATAGGGTAAGTGATGGGGTAGGGAGCAATAAGGAAGACAGAGAGAGAGAGAGAGATAATTGCATTATTTTTTGCAAGGCCTGGCAGTCTGCTGCTGGCTCATCCCAGTCAGTCAGTCAGCCAGCCAGTCACGCGTTCATTTATACTTGTGTTTGTTTTCCACTGAAGTATGCTGTTTTTTGCTTGCTTGTTTGTTTGTTTGTTTGCTTGTTGTTACCCTGAACGAAGAGGCAGTAACAGCATTTCCGAAGACAGACCTGATACAGCTTCACTCTTAAAGGGCAATCTGTTCAGTCACCGTTCCTTACAAAAAAACAGTGAGAGAGAAGTAATCCAAACCTACTGTCTTTCCTGGTAGCCTACTTTTAATGATGCTGCAATCATCTCCATGTACTTGTTTTGTTCTTGGCTCTCTCTCTGTCTGTAATGTGCATTTTCTGCCCTGTGCTCTTTGACTCATTTGTCTTGAAAAGTAATGTTTAAGGACAAACCCCATGAATAAAATATTGAAGAAAATTGTACCTTTCACATGAATAATGCAACAGTGAAAAAGTGCAATATTGAGGAAGTTCTTTCAAGGTTAAGCTCACACTTTGACTAAGTGCATTGTTTCCATTGGTTGTTTCATGAGAAGTTACGATTCTGCACTTTCTCAGTCTTGCCATTGTAACATCCCTGGAGACAAAACAGTCCCTTGATAAGCCATGGAGACTGAGTGATTGTGTGATTAAAAACAGCGTGTGTATTCTGCCTTGTCATTGAGGTCAGCATCATTTCTGTTCACAGATTTGAGTTTCAGGTCCGTATTTGTTGGTTGAATAGGTTGCATTGCTGTATTTGCATCAAAGATGCACAACAATAATTTGCCCAAGTTCAGTTGTACAGCAACTCAATAAAAGAGTTTAAAAATCGAATGCAGCCAAATCCATTGAGTGTGGCCTGTTTATGAGAAGTTAATCTAAACAACGTTTATGAATTCTTACTTGACTAATGACTAGACTAGATTGTTTCATTCATTAGGCCAAATCTTTGAATAAATATTGTTTACAAATATATAATTCTACAGAAGATAATCTTTACTGTAAGAAATGCTGCTACAGGCTGTGATCACAGGAGGGTCCACTTTCTACACACAGTCAATGAATGCATACACTTGGCTAATAAGCTGATTAGCCTATATGAACAGGACGAAAACTCACCTGGACACTTTCATTGCTCCCCACCCCTGACACCCTACTTTAAAAGGCAGCTGACAGAGAGGGGATACGCGTTGAAAGAATAATTCAAGTTGTCTCTTTCATTCTTTCTTTCTCTTTGCTTTTTTCCTTTTCTTTCTTTTTTGAACGTGGCCCCTTTAATTTGTGTCATGTGTAGTCATGTGACAAAAGTAGGAAGTTATTGAAGCCCGTATGCCGCTCTAGTTTGTAGAGGACTTCCAGGTTGATTTTCGACTTTTCTGTATCTACTTTTGCAAACATGCCCTTAAGATAGAAGAAACCTTTGGAAATGCACTATTTACATGTATTTGCCCTGTCTTTATCTGCGTCGCTGTTTGCGGAAGCTTCACTCCCTCTAGTCATAAACACTTGGCCGTTCCAAGATGCAACTGCAGCAGGTAACTTGTCGTTACACTTAAATCTATGCTGACTGAAAATGTAGATACCCAACTCAATGGTCAGATTCATTTTAAAAAGTAGATACCAAAATCAGTGTCCACGATAAAAAAATTAAACAAAAAAAATTTGTCTCACTATGTAAAGATTTGTCTCACTATGTCTAGATGTGTGCGTTTTAACCTGTTAAGTTTTGACAGCATATTCGTGTGTTTGCTCTGATGCTGTTCTCTAATGATGACAACTCGGCCAGCTTTGACCACCTCTTCGTGATCTTCTCATAATAATGACCAATTAAGCTGCTTCATCATAGCATCAATTTACTGGATGCCCTATACATCTGGCTTTCAGTAGTAGGCCTATTAGTCATGCAAAACTTGGCTTTTAGGGTTTCTGACAGACAAAGCTAATTAGAAGAGTCAGTTGGCCTTTTAATTGTAGGCCCATAGTTTTCCCGTTCAGCTTTAGTGACTTATCTGTGATTATATGACATAGCCCTATTAACTTACTTAATATGTCATGCTTCAATACTGCATTCTGTAGGCCTATCAGATAGTAAGTAGCAGTGAGGAGTGAAGTAACAGGGCTGAGGGATTTAGGAGGCCCAGCATTGGACAGGGACAGTATTGCCAGACAGTAAGCCAATATATTTGTGATATTACTAATATGTTCCACGTCCCTTACACAGTTCTCACAATACACTGATAGTGGGCAAACCTGTTAACATGAGTTTTGCTTGTCCTGTCCTGTCAGAATCAGAATCAGCTTTATTGGCCAGGTTTGCGTAAACAAACAAGGAATTTGACTCCAGTTAATCTTTTTCTCTCAAAGTACAACACTCACTTAACATATAAAGAATAAAAACAAAAAGGACAGTAAGAAATATAAAAAATACTATGACGTATACAGTATAACAATACAATAGAATTTACAAAATTGCAAAAAATATACAATAACAATTGAAGAGAGGGAAGGAATAGTGCAATATCAGTATAGTCTGAGATGTAAGATTTAAATATAAACATGGTTATGGTTATGGGATTTGGCAGATGCTTTTGTCCAAAGTGACATACAAATACAAAACAATATAATACTTAAATTTAACAGGGAACAATTTAAAAATATAAAATATAGTGCAAGGCAGTTCAGTGCAATAGTAATATATTAATAACAATATTGTAATTGTAAGATTGAAATATACATGAGGTAGGTGAGCAGAACAGTGTCCTGTGTGTGTGTGTGTGTGTGTGAAGCGTGGAGCGCCTTGCAGAGGGGAGAGAGTGTGCTGGACGCGGTGGAGACGGGCTGCGCGACCTGCGAGCGGGAGCAGTGTGACGGCAGCGTGGGCTATGGGGGGAGTCCAGACGAGACCGGAGAGACAACGCTGGACGCCATGATCATGAATGGGTGAACACACACAGTCCCACGGCTTGAACACATTTAACTGTTTAACTATTTAATACACATTTAAACTGTATTTAACCATAGTAATGAGAGAACCACTCTTAAAACTATGTGTTCCATCAACTAATCAAAGTGATGTACGTGTCCAACAACTAATGTGTGTGTTGATAAGTACTTTACATTTGGAATAATGTTGGGGGTATTCCGTATCATTCATTTTTTGTCCAATCAGTCTCTCATGACTATCATACGAAAATGTCAGCCTTATATCTTATTTCGTTGCTTAGATATTGCTTAGATATGCCTTTTCAATTATGTATAGGCATGGCCTAGAGAATTGCCAGTATTTCATGTCTAGAACCTTTTTTTAAAAATATTCCTCTCTGAACAAAACCACAGTTACACAATTAGGCAGCAGCGTGCATAGATTTCTAATCTCGTATTACTGTCCTACCCACCATTGATGTGCTATTGATTGAAACAAACCTGGATAATTGTTTTCAGCGATTGGGAAATAGCATATTTTTTTAAAGTGTGATTTTGAATGCTGAGAAAATCTGAGATGGTGTCAAGGCTGTTTGAACCGATATGGAATTTGTAATACAAAGCTGTGCAAAACAATGTGTCCATGTATAAAAAAAAAAGAAAATGAATACTATGGTTTACATGTATGGTGGCATGTTTCCATGGTTTTAGAGACACAATGGAAGTGGGTGCAGTGGCAGATCTGCGCAGGGTCAAGAACGCCATCAGCGTGGCCCGAGCCGTGATGGAACACACCACACACACACTGCTCGTAGGGGAGATGGGTAAAGTATAGTAAGATGACCTGAGTAGACCACACACACACACACATACATACATACAGTACATACACACACATATACTATGCAAACCTTGCAAATGGGTAAACATTTACATAAATACATTTATTCATTTATCAGATGCGTTTATCCAAAGCAACTTCATAATATCAGTTATATAGCAAGGGCCATTGTGCCAGAAGCAACTCGGGATTAAGTGCCTCGCTCAAGAATGTGCCCTTGAATAGATTAGTGTCTGGAAATAAAACACAAGAGATCCTGGGCTGAGATGACTGGCTCTGAAGAGAATAAGGAAGTCTGTGGTGGAGTGGAGTCCCTATGGACCTATCAGGAGCCAGCTGAGCTCTCCCTCACACTGGGCCTTAGAGGTGCATTTCAAAACATTTGAATATCGTGGAAAATCCATTGCCCTGCACAGACTGAGAGATTTAATGGCTCAGGTGTTTTGACTTAATCAGCTGATTACAGCTCTTCTCAGAATTACATTTCTATATTATAAATTCTTTATTCTAATATTTTCAGATACAGGAGTTTTGATTTCCTTGAGGTGTAAACCAAGATTAGAATAATCAAGATAAAAAAAGGCTTGAAATATTTCACCTAATGTGTAATGAATATAGATAGTATGAAAGTTTCACTTTTTAAAAATAAATTATGGGGAAATAATACGTTTTTCCACGATATTAAATTTTTTTGAGATGCACCTGTATGTGTGTTTAGCACCCCCATGTCATGCTGTCACGTATGGCCCTCAGATCTCATCCAGTGTAAGAGTGCAGGCCACCCTGGAACAGCACATTTATTGCATATGATTAATATGATGGACCCCTACTGCATTCCTCCATTAAGCCTGATCTTATTGTGTGTGTGTGTGTGTGTGTGTGTGTGTGTGTGCGTGCCCGTGTGTGTGTGTGTGTGTGTGTGTCTTTGTGTATCTGTGTGTCTGTGTGTGTGTCTTTGTGTGTGTGTGTGTGTCTGTCTGATCTTATTGCCTTTGAGTCTCTGCAGCGTCTGTATTTGCACAAAATATGGGTTTCAAAGCCGAAGACCTCACGACAAACACCTCCAAGAGCATATTTGCCAAATGGCTGGGACAAAATTGCCAGCCCAACTTCCGGAAGGTATGTCCACGTCCCACCCCCAATGCGCCCTTCAATCATTCCTCCGTCTCAGTCTACCGGTAGCTCTGTGTCAGCATCCAGGAAATGTTCTCGGTTCTCAGATGCAGTTGGCATTGTGTGGTGGTGTGGTCAGCTGTTAGGCTACTGTATTATGTGTTTAGTATTTAAAAGGGAGTCTTGAGCACTTACATGTGACGCAGGGCGTGGTCAGCTGGTCTTACTAGCCTGGTTGTGCTCCTGGTCCATAGAAGTCAGTAGTGAATAGACTGGCGTGGGGAACAGACTGATGGACGTCGGCCCTCGTTCTCATTCTATCCAGTTCAGACCTGGAATGATATTATCATCAACATAATCAATCATTATCATCAGGCCTATCAACATTATAATAGTAAATAATAATTTTCATCATCCTTATCACCCCCCCCCCCCCCCCCCATGACACAATAATCATGATTATCTTTAATAAATACACACTCCAAAGAACGTGTCGAGCGTTTTGAGCGTGTGTGTGTGTGTGTGTGTGTTTGGTCCGTGTCGAGCATGTGTGTGTGTGTGTGTTTGTTCTGATTTGCATGTGTATCCATGCAGCCTTTTCTCTGAACATTTGGAGGGATATCAACTTAATCAGAATCTCAGAAATGTGTGTGTTAAAATATGCACAATGAAAGGATGCCACAATGAATAATGCATTGTGGGTATTATGGGAGAGGACGTCAGATCCCTGCATGCTGCTTCTTCCAAAGCCCCCTTCTCTCTCTCTCTCTCTCTCTCTCTCTCTCTCTCTCTCTCTCTCTCTCTTTTATTGAGATGAAACGGCCAGCCCTCCCCACTCATGATTCACCCACACCGCTACTCACACCCAGCACAGATTAAACACAGCGCTGCCCCCCCCCCCCCACACACACACACACAGACACACACCCCTCCCAGTGTCGAATACAGTCACCTTTAACAAATAACACTGCAAATCTCTAGGGGGAGATAACAACAAAAGAGGTAAGGAAAAACTACAGCTGTCATCAAGATTCCCAAAAGCCATATGAAAAAGTGATTCAGTATGTCGAAAGAGCTTTGTACACAAATCTGTTACGGAGATGAAGTCATACTTTGAACATCTCTCCTAATTCTTTCTAGTAACTATGCTACATGCAGGGGCGGAGTGGCAATCGGGAGGATCGGGAGTTTTCCTGGTGGGCCGGTGTTACATGGCAACTGGCTCCCATGTTAACTGGCTGCGTTGATGACGTTTCATGATTGATGACGAGTCTTTGCCAGATGTGGCCGCTTACAGATTTGTCACTTTCTGATATAGGCCTACTAGAGACGCACACAAATGACATGTTTAAAAGTCAAAATTGTATGCAATGTCAAAACATGCACTGGACCATGAATATGCAACCCTAAAAACAAACACCTAAATAGCATAAATTAACTCCACATGGGTATCGAACCACGAATAATTAATTGGCCTGGTTGCTTGGTAATCAGACGTCTATCCACTTGCGCCACTTACCAGCTGACGACACTAATAGAAATTGACTTCAGTTGTATGATTAAAAGAAGTCAGCTAACGTTATTATAATTGTAACAAGTTAACATAGCTGTTCATGTTATCTGTCTACCATGTTATCATGCTACCGTTGTCCAAGCCATTTAGCAGGCCTTCAAAGTATCATGGTTAAGTTTTACAAACGTTTCACTGAGGCTGTGGCCGCCCCTACCTGAAGTGTCTGTAGAGCCACATGAACGTCAGCCAATAAATAAAAATGTGTTGCCTAATTGTGTATCCTTTTGTCCAGCCTATTCTTGAATTCAGTTCATGAAACACAGGCATTGAAACGCAAACTGCAATGGGCAGGAGAAGTCTATAACGTGTCCATATTTGACACAAAATTTGCGCACAGGGAGATTCAAAACTCTTAGGCTTATAGGCTATTAACGTTAATGTTGCTGACATGTAAACATGGGTTTGATGTTTTTTTGTTACTTTATTTCCTAAAACGCAAGTTAGTGCTTCTCCTGTGGCGCAACGGGTTAATGCTTCCTCTTTGCTTTTTCACGCAGTCGACATGAGTTCAATCCTCCCGCTCACACAGTTTTTTTATTATTTATTTATTTTTAGACCAGCAACACTTCCTCAATTTAGGCTACACATACTAGGTGGCCACAGAGAGCCTGACCAGCAGTCAGTGAAATGTTTGAAAACTTAACCATGATACTTTGAAGACCTACTGGCTTGGGCAACTGCTGTAGCAAGACAACACCATCAGCCGTGTTAACTTGCTACAATCATCAGCTGACTTCTTCTAATTGTATAGAGTAAGTCAAGCAAATTTCAATGTGACTTATCAGCTGGTTCGTGCGCAAGTATGTAGATGAATGGTTATCATGTAAGAGGTTTCATTTAGGAAGCAGGTTCGATACCCACGTGGAGTCATTAGGCTGTTTAGGTATGTATTTTTTTGGTGGCATATTCATGGTCCAGTGGATGTAGCGTACTACAGCCAATTTTGACATTTAAATATGTCATGCATTTTTGTATTTGATCGTCTCCAGTTTCCATCAGAATGTGACAAATCTGCAAGCGGCCACATCTGTCAAAGAAACGTCATCATTCGTGAAACGTCACCAACGCAGCCAGTTAACATGGGTGCCAGTTGCCATGTAACACCGGCCAATGAGTCTGCGCGGTGCGGGCTGGCCCCTAGAGCTTTTATCGCGGCCGTGAGTCGTAATGCAGCTATCATCGACCTGATAGCTGCATTAAGAATTTTCCGCGAAAATCTCCGAGATTTACATTTGAACGTTTGGCAAGTTCAACCAATATTTATACCACTCGCTCACTGTCTATATGTCATTCATGGTTACCCTGCACACTCATCTCTCGCATGCTGATTTTTGTGTAGGCCAGCCTTCATTTTTTATCTTAATTCATTTTTGTCTTATTCAGGCGTTACCAACTTTCATCACAAATAAAAAAGTGACAATTTAATTTGTTTGTTTGTACTTAAATTAACGTAAGCCTAGGCTAGAATGGAGCAAAGCCTCCTGGGAATGGGGAATGTCTGGTTTATCCAATGAACCGATTGCAGGTCAAGTCTATTTACAGAAATGTAGGGGGATAAATGAGCGGCCCCTCGTCTAATGGCATGACCCTACAAACGATCAAGTTCGAGGATGAAAACTACAGACGATTTGACAGTCGACAGATTTGCGTGGTTGCTTGCTGTTTTACATATGGATGGAAGGCAGAGAGAAAGGTTAGCGGAGCTAAAGCATTGACGTTATTGAAACTAGCACAAGCTAGTCTTATGTTGATATGTAGCCTAGGCCTAGCCTAATGACTAATTAGTGGGCCACTCAGGCTGATAAATGGTTTGTGGAACTCGTTGGAACTGATATGTAAGCCTATAGGCCTACTTTAATCGTTTTCATACAAACCTATTCAAAGTGTCTGTTTTTTTTCTCCAATTAATTAATTACCTGTGTTATTAGGTTGACATTGTCTGTAGGCTAGGCCTTTTTTAAATACAGGCAACTATTGGAGTGCTATGATACCCAGATATGTCCTTGCATGATGCTTGAAACGGTGCCGTCAGAATTTTCCCGGTGGATTTTAGTGCGCCACTCCGCCCCTGGCTACATGGGTGCATTGCCTTACATCATTTTTCTAAAATAACGTTTTTATCATTTCTAGTGTAAATATGCTATGTGAGGATCTCTGACTTACTTTTCAATTATTACATCTATTTTAACTTTGTCTCTGCATAATGTATGAAGTGATTCCACCACAGCTACAACAAAACGCCTTTAGACAGTACAAACAACCAGCTCCTCAACAGAAGTGACCTATTTTCCATCTCTCACAGAATGTGTCTCCTGATCCCAGAACATCTTGCGGGCCCTACAAACCCAGTGTGGAGGTGAAGAGGATGGATGAGCAGAACAACACCAGGCTGGACGTCCACTCGCATGACACCATCGGTACTGGGGCACAGCTAGTCAAGTCAAGTCAAGTTTATTTATATAGCGCCTTTCATACACAGAGGTCATTCAATGTGCTTTGCATAAACAAAAGCAAACAAAAGCATAGAAGGGCAATAGTCAAAGAATAGTTTAAAAGGTAAAGATCATAACAAAAAAAGAAAACATAAAACACAAAAGGTAAATCATTTTAAAAACTAAGAATAATTAAAAAGACAAAATAACAGACACAAGGTAGAATAATTTAAAGGCAGATTCAGAATTTGTAACTCAGTGCAGTTAGCAGAAGGCATCTGAGAGTCTAGATTTAAAACTGGCTACAGTTGGGGCATTTTTGATGTCACAGCTAAGCACTCTGGGAGCACTGCCTAATGCATAGTTAAAAGAATACAATATCATAATGTATAATGTAATCTATATTAGATAGATACGATAGATAGATAGTATTTTAACAAATGCAATACAGAGCCTATATATCATAAAGTGTGGCTACTAAATACTCAATCATTATATTATCATTATATCATTATGTTATGATCTGATGAACTCTAATAGTGTGAGCGAATTAGGGTTGAAGGTTGAAGTAAATACAGCAAAAGGATATTTGGTATCAATTGAACCGTAATTTCATGTAGATTAAGAATTTCAGGTGCCTACAGTGCAGATTTGTACCAGAAAAAAGATATACAGCTTTGAATGGACCATGGTATAATGATTATTGGGCCAAAATCGTATATTATCACATATAGATATTAGCTGATATTTCCCATACTGGTAAAAGGATCTATACCAAACTTGGTGTACTTACTCACCATAAGTTCTTGATGAAATTAGTAGGTGTTTAATGTCTTGGGGTCAAAGGTCAAGGTCACGTGAGGTCATAGTTGACTGGCAATGTTTGTTTTATACCTCTCAAGCAGATTGAAGGATCCTCATTAAACCCAACACAGTTAATTAAGCCTAAATTAACTAATAAGGCATTAAAGATCATGGGGTCACAGGTAGAGGTTAAAGGTCATGAGGCTATAGCTGGCTGAGGCATAGAATCAACTATCTGAATTGACATTAAAAAAAGATTAAGACATTTATTAAAGCAAAATAAACTTTATTTTCTGTATAAAAACAGTTGTTTCAACCTCCACATCTTATTTTAGTATTGTAGTAGTAGCCTCTCTGAAACCAGGGGAAATCTAAATAATTTGCTGTTTTAAAAATGCAAACATCTGTGTGAATACCATAACTGTCTCAGTTCAGAGTTTTAGATTAAATCCAAACCATTTCTGTCAAACATCTGATAAATATTGTCATCTACAGCTATTTCCTTCAACTTAAATTATAACGCCAGACAATTGATGTAAATGTCTATGTTGATAGAATACTGTTAGAAATAAAAACTACCCTTGCATTGCATTGCAATAGTTATACTTTTTTCCCTGAAGTTGGTAGTAGGCATATAAGCAACGACAGCAGCGGACTGATATTACCTAGGATTCTACTAGGTATTATGGTGGGTTTTCAGGATGTGAAGGGATGTAATCATGGGTTTCATAAAGTACTGGGGGTACCAGGATGAGAGGATCTCCTCCTTACATGGTTAAGGGAGAGGGGGTGTTATTAAGCTGGTGAGGACTGGACAGGACAGGGATGAGGAGGCCACTGTGCCTTACGAGTTAGGGCCTGTCTAGCTAGGAAGAGAATAAGATAAGGCCTTATTTCACCAAACTGGAAGGAAACAGAAAAACTTAGGGCTACACTATTTTACATATGTTACCTATGCATTAGGTTTGCATATAGTTTTATGCATGATGGGAAGATGGTTTCCACCAATGTAAGCGACCCTGCTTGGTACTGATTGGTGAAGGGTGTTGAGGGAGAGGGGGTGTTATCAAGCTAGTGAGGACTGGACAGGACAGGGATGAGGAGGCCACTGTGCCTTATGAGTAAGCGACCCTGCTTGGTACTGATTGGTGAAGGGTGTTGATGGAGATGGCGTGAGAGGGTGGCACTTCTCAAGGGCTGAGGAGTATAAAATATAGTGTACAGTATAGCCATCCGTAGGGGACATCTTGTCGGGGGCACCAGCTGATGACATCTCCTCCCTATTGCTTTGATGGTTGGTCTGGACTTTGGTTGGGCTGTATTATCATTGCAATACGGTGAATAAAGATCAACAGTCTTCGGAAAATCTTCTATCTACATGGTCTCCTTCGGACGCCTTGTTCCAGAGTGCTAAATTACTAAATAGTCAAGTGGTAATTGTTAATTGGACAGTTGGATTTGGAAGTGGACATTTTCTAGCCTGGAAAATCCAGACCCTGGTAATCTAGAAAGATTAAGGGTCTGGCCACGAACAATGTAATGGCCCAACTCGAGGGGCGGCACCAAGCATGCATTTGAAAATCTCACTGCACGCAATTGGATAACACTAGACCAATGTTTACTCCACTCACATCCATCTGGGATCGAACCAAAGAGAGTGATTTCGGCACCAGATTTTATGGTAGAGCCAATCAGGACGCAGGGCGGGAGTTTCATAGATGTGACGTAGCATAGAAGCGACTGTGAGACTGTTCTCAGCGTCACGGGTTGGCTTCAATGTGAGTGGTTGAAGTAGCATGTTAATAGAGGACGGACAAGTGGCTTATCCAATCATATGCAAGGATTTTTGATAAGGCCCAGCCTTCTGAAACACCACTCCAATGGATCGATCCCAGATGGATTAGTGGAGCTAGGCGGAACGAAATTCATCTGGTGAGAGTCAGGTTAGTCTCATTATCCATTGCAGTGAAATGGAAAATAATGAATCAAGACAGTACTGAGCACAACTAAATACTGATATTCATCCCAGGGGAAAATATTGCTTCTTACAACAGTCTCATCTTTCAGAAACAAAATTTAGAAAATGAACTGCTATCCTAATACTTTGTGTCCCTTAATGTGCTTTGTAAGAAAATATAAGGTGGCTTGTAACAAATGTGTATTTAATTATATTATTGATATCTACCGTCAAAATCTTCCAAAATATTTAGACATTATTTTTTGCCCACCCCTAACTTCAACTGAACAGATAACAACGGACATGCCACATTACTAACATCAAAACTGGAAGACAATGCTTGTCTTCAGGGTCACAGAAATTGCCAGGAGAAAGTGGACACATTGTCCATGAAGGGAAAAAATAGCAAGGGCCACAGTTAACAGTCATACTAACTTTTGGAAAGTCACAACAGCAGAGAAAGCTATAATTTACAGCTGGAAGTAGCACTGCTTGTACTGTGGAAAGGACTGCATGGGCAATATTGAGAGAGATATTTGTCAGGTCATGACTATGCTAGTGGAAGTATTTCACTTATGTAACTGCTAAGCACATTTGCCTACAGTAATTGCAATCAGATACTTGATTCTTATAAGGAGGGGTATTAAACTCATTGTGCTGTAGATAGGGACTCCCCATGTCAAAAACAACCAAGTCTATGTTGTGCAACATAAAAAAAAGTTCACTATATTTACAGTAATTGAATTGAACATGGCATGTTGATTAGCATGTCTCCACCATCTATAACCTTGTATGTCAGGGGATGAAACTGACCTTAACCTTTGACCCCATGGCCCTGAGTCCCTAAGTTCATCTAACTAGACAATAAATGTACTAGAGTTAATGAAGATCCATCAGTCTGCTTTGGAGATATGAACCAAATACTGCATGTGAGTTATTTGTGTGACCCCTTGTAACCTTGACCTTTGACCTCAAGACCTAAATTGTCTTGCCAGCTCTTTGACAACTTGTAGTGGGTAAGTAGACCAAGTTTGATGAATATCTTTCAATTGGCTTAAGAGATATCAGCTAATATGAAGATGTACTAACATACGTTTTTGGCCCAAAAATCATTGTGCCATGCTCCATTCAAAGCCCTATATATTTTTTTCGGTACAAATCTGCGGTGTAGGCACCACAAATTCTTAATCTACAAATGATACCAAATATGCTTTTGCTGTATTTACTTCCACCTTTGACCCTTTTCTAGGCTAATTCGCTCAGACTATAACTGTCATTGTGCGAGGTGTAAAATATACCAATTCAGTCAAGACATTCTCTTTAGATAGCTGTGGTGTACTAAGCAGTGTACAGGCAAAGCTGTGATTGGCTTCTATCCTCTGCAGGAATGGTTGTGATTGGTCGTAATAGGAGTGTGGCAGCTGGGACATCCACCAATGGAGCCAGGCACAAAATTCCCGGGTATAAGCCCATTCTAACTGTGTGTACGGGTATAAGCCCATTCTAACTGTGTGTGTACCTGGTATAAGCCCATTCTAACTGTGTGTTTACCTGATAGTATTTTATATAGAGAAAAGAGTGCATGAATATTTGGTGCACTTCTCCCTTTTGTCAGTTGCTCATGCGTGTGTATGTTCTTTATATGTGTGTTTGTGTGTGTCAGTTGCTCTTTATGTGTGTGTTTGTGTGTGTCAGTTGCTCTTGCATGTGTATATTCTTTATGTGTGTGTTTGTGTGTGTCAGTTGCTCTTGCATGTGTATATTCTTTATGTGTGTGTTTGTGTGTGTCATTGCTCATGCGTGTGTATATTCTTTATGTGTGTGTTTGTGTGTGTCAGTTGCTCATGTGTGTGTATATTCTTTATGTGCGTGTTTGTGTGTGTCCTGTCTGTCAGTCGAGTAGGGGACTCTCCTATCGCTGGTGCAGGGTCGTACGCAGACAGTACTGTGGGAGGAGCCGCTGCCACAGGCGACGGTGATGTGATGATGCGTTTCCTGCCCAGGTTTTTGTCACCTTGATCTCCATCTACATATCTGTGTATTTTTTCAATTTGTTGTTTTCAACTCTCCCCTCCACAACTACAGTCTGTGTTGTTTTCAACTCTCCCCTCCACAACTAGTCTGTGTTGTTTTCTTACTCGCTTCTTTCTGACACCTGTCTTTTGTCTTCTGTCTTCTCTCCTGTCGTGCAGCTTCCTTGCGGTGGAGCTGATGAGAAGGGGCATTGATCCGGCCAGCGCGTGTAAAGCTGCCCTGACCAGAATCAAGACGTATTACCCAGGGTTCTTTGGCGCCGTCATCTGTGCCAACATCCAAGGAGAGTACGGTGAGTGAGTGGTGCTGACCATATTTTTACGGCAAAATCAATTTATTCACTAGGCTCCCACAGTGAGGAAGGGCTCTGCAAAACCTCTTCATCATAATATGCCCCTTTCTGTCCTGTTGGACCGTTGGAATTTTTTTTTTTTCAAATCTGTAATAGAGCTGTGATCATAAGCAGATACATGTGATATCAACATTGTAATTTGTGCCAATGTTCCAATAATCATTAATAGGTTTTGGAATTGATAAATATTATGTAAGGGATAATGTTTTGTCCTGACAGAGCGAACAGGACCCCGACGCACAGCGTTTATATATTTATATTTAAAATGTGAGTGAATACACTGTGTGTATTAGTGATGGGAACACTATAGTCCTGTAATGCTGCAGTAACACAGTGTGTTCTAGTGATGGGAACACCATAGTCCCGTAATGCTGCAGTAACACCATGTGTTCTAGTGATGGGAACACCATAGTCCTGTAATGCTGCTGTAACACGACTTGTCCCCTTTGTCACCAAGGCTGGCTCTCGTAGGCATGTCCATGTGTTGTAGAGTCAGATGATGTCAGCTCAGCTACAGCCAGGAGGCCTGATGATAGATCCCTGTGTGTGTGTTACAGAAAAAACGTGAGCAAAAAAGAAATGTGTATGATGGAGCCCTCAGCCCGGTGTATAAAAGTAAAGCACCTCAATGTGCATAAAAAAGAAAAAAAAACCTTGTGTGTGTAAAAGAGGAAAGTGTGTGCTTGTGAAAGAGGATAAGAAACCTGAGCCAACACTTATAAAACTGCCCTGCAGGCTGGATGTCAGGGAAGCATTTGAAGCCTGCAGTGAGTTCACACACTCCACTGTGATTGCGTGTGTGTGTGAATGTGAGTCCCAGTGTGACCAGGGACAGAGAGGGACGAGAAATCTCTACAGAAGTTAATGCAGTGATGCCACACAGAGAGAGAGAGAGAGAGAGAGAGAGAGATAGAGAGAGAGAAAGAAGGGGGGGGTGGGGTCTTTACAGAAGTTAATGCAGTGATGCCGGTACACTGCCTCATGTCAGAGAGAAGAAAGAGAGAAGGTGGAGGGAAGAGAGGAGTGAGAGAGAAAATAAGAGTGGAACTACACAAGAGAGCAAGAGAGAAAATAAGAGTGGAACGACACGAGAGAGCAAGAGAGCCACAGGAGGATGTGTTTTTTGGGCTGGGAACTGAAGCATACATCTCTAGACTCGAGTGGATCTCTGATAATCCTCTGCAATGCCTAATCCTTATCCAAATATTCCACAGGTGCAGCCTGCAACCGTGTGCCTGGATTCAGTCAGTTCTCCTACATGGTGTCCACCCCCCTGACCAACAACCCCCTCCTTAAGAAGGTGGACTGCTTCTGATCACTGAGCACCGAGCAGGTGGCTTATCTGTTATGTAGCTGTAAAATAACTGTTGATTTATTTTTTAATGAAATTGTGAAAATTGTGTAACTGCCTTTTAACTAATAACGTTTTAAATAAACTTTTTTTTTACAATAATATTTTACAACAATTTTTTTTATAACAAATGCACATTTTCTGTTCTCTTGTGTGTAATTCATATTCAATATAATGGTAACAACATATTTAACTTCAGTAAATGAAAAGCAGTCAGACAATGCAAAAGTAATCTAATGAGTTTCAGCTTTATTTGTATGAGATTTGTATGGTACAGAATTTATGCACTTGGTTAAAATATGTCAACCAGAGGATGGGGTGCTGTCAGATGAGCCTCGCTGATGATGCGTCATTTCGAGGTGCTACATTATTCATTATTTCAAACACACACAGTCTCCGGTCTTTCCTGAGCAATGTTTGGTTGAATAAGAGAAGGCTGGATTGCCTTCCATCAGGATACCACTGCAATAAGTGTGGCAAGGGCCCACACACACTGGGCCAGATCAGTCTGAGAATCTGCTAATATTCGGGACGGTTGAGGGTTCTTTGCAGGGTCTTTCTCCTGCATCCTTCACACTCCTGTCATCCAGGCAGCCTAGGCTCTAGCCAACATGTCTGCCGGCATGTGTTCCATTCAGTCAGTAGCACAGCTCAAATGGCTAATCAGTCCAGTGAAAAGTGTGTGTGTGTGTTGATGAAAAGCCTGAAACTACACTGATCCGAGTTTGCACAGAATCCAAAACCACACCAGGGAGTTTAGGAGGGTCAAGTGTCCTTGTTTTGCAGAATTTTCATGCTGTATGTATCATGCTGGATGTAAGCTTGTGTCCTTTTTCAACCAGTAGCACGTCATACATTGCCAGTCAGGCCACTGAAGGGTGAGACTGTATGTGTGTGACTGTTTGAGTGTGTGTGTGTCTTTGCTCTGTCAGAATGACAACCTGCCACCACGCTGGTCTGACCACTACACGAGGGGCCGTTCCACCCTGCGCCCCTTCAGTTTGGCATTTTAAATGGAGCCAACAGTGCTAAGTCCCAACGGGAGCTTTGTGTGCTACTCTTGTGATATGGCAGCTCACGCTGTGTGCTCTGAACTGCCCAGGGCATCAAACATCGGTCAGATTGACACCTCCTGATTAAAATAACAGTGCAGAATATTAATTAACATCATTGCATTATTTGAAACAGAAAACACGCAAACAAAAACGTGAGTGTGTGGGAAGGAGGGGAAAAAAATCATACTGTCCATCCATGTTTCTGTAGATGTTTGTGTGTGTGTGTGTGTGTGTCTGTCATATCAGCCAAACATACTGTCCATGCCTATTTCTGTAGGTGCTTTTTTGGTGTGTGTGTGTGTGTTGTCTTAGCAGCCAGGCAGGATGCCGACTCCCGGCCCATTCTCTGCCCACTGGAAGAAGTCGCACTGCTGACCCTTCCTCATGGGGCAGGTGTAGAAGTTGCGGCCGTTGTTGGGGCCCAGCTTCAGCACCGTCCTCATCAGGCTCCGTTTCCCGTGCTGACAGGTGGGGAAGTGCAGGTCTGCCCACTGAGACCGGGAACGAGGGAACACACCACCATGGGGAGGAAAGGAGGGAAGAGATGAGGAGGTAGAGTGTTAGTGAGAGAGGACAAAATGTGCTGCTTGTCCTATTCTAGTCAACCATGTCGAAATACTTCCTCAGAGCTTGATGTACTCTGAGACCACAGGGTGAAACTGTTTAACCTCTACACAAGCTACAGAGAGAACCCCAACACAAGCTACAGAGAGAAACCCCACAATGATCACATTTGTCTGTTTTACGATACAGTCTTTGAAACTGCACCATTTTTCTGAGGTTCCTCACCTCAGGTGTCAACAGGACCAGACAAAGCTAAGTTGATAGCCTTGTCACATCCCCATGCTGCAGGGATGATACATAGAGGTGAAGGACTGTCTGTTTCCCTGACACTGATGACCACATACACATCTGTCTCAGCCCCAATCACGGTCAGAAAAACTCCTGTCCCTATTCAGCCACAGAGTCTAAGAGCTTTGGAGCATGCACAGGTAGAGCCCAGTAGGAGCTCTGAGATGGTAAAGGTGCTCGCCATATTTAACTGGGATAACAGAACGCAGCGGATGTGAATCAAAGTAGGTTGATGTGAATGTCAAAGCAATAGGAATCACAGTTCCCCCTAGGGGCCATTGACTGGTATTGCACAGGGATCAGACACCCAGGAACACCCCTGCACCCTTTGCTCTCTAATAATAAATTAATAGTCACCAAGAGCCAGAGGCGCAGTCTGATACACACAACAGTCTGCGTATGCAGCATGAACAGCACAGGAGAAATCAACACAGACAGCAGGAGCATCTGTTCTAGGGCTTTTTAGTGCAGCATGGCAAAGCCTGAATCCGAGCCATAGCACTTTTTCTATTGAATGCTGTAATGGGGCACTTTTGGACATGGTATCCTCCAGAAGTACATCCCTACAGCTGACTAATAAAATGTGGTCGGAGTTGGCTAGTAGGCTGAGCTTGGGGTGTGTGTGTGCGTGTTTCTTTTCTGTACTTTAATCCTGTCCCCCCCATTCCTACGGCCTCTCCTGATCCTGGTCTTTAATCCGGTCCTATTCCTACGGCCTCTCCTGGTCCTGGTCACCTGGAGTTCTGTGGTCGTGGCCAGACTCACCTCAAAGAAGTTGCACTTGGTGTCGCGTGGCAGAGCGCAGCAGTAGAACTGTCGTCCCCTGTTCTCCCCATCTTTGTTCACCACGCGCAGCACGCAGGGCCGGCCGTGAGACGCACAGCTAGGAATTCTGGGAGGAGAGGAGTGGCCGTCCTGTTTCCGTTTGGCTGGAGGCGCACTGGTGACATCAGAACAGGAAACAGAATTAAGACATCTGCTTTCATACGTACATTCAGTCTGTTCACTTAGTAATTGATCTGTTTGTTCATTCAGTTTGCTGGGTCAACTAGGAATGAGTCATCACACAGTATCACAGCTCTGCACACAGACAAGCAGCATCACTATCATCAGCATTACTACCCCCCCCACCCCTCCTCCTCCTCCTCATCATCACCACCTCTGCAAAATGTCTCCTGTAGTCCAGCTCATTTGTGTGCGCTAGTTGTGTGGTCAAGGGAAAGCTAAACTAGGATTTGGTCTTGTGGACTATAGCTGAGGCACACATACAGCACCTTTCATTATCTCCATGTTCATCTTGATACCCTTCTTCATCACTCAGGTGAAGAATGCTCACTGATTTTATCCACTCACCTGACGGGGCTGTGTTGGGAGTTTAACGCCGTGTGACTGACCAGAACCGACCCGCTGTCTGTTCTCACACGCTTACTCGGCTGGGTGTACGATCCGTCCGCACCGGTCATCGACCCTGCCCTCCTAAGGGCGTTGCCATGGCTACCTGACCACGCGGTACCCTGCGCTGGGCTGCCGTTAAAGGTTAGCGGCGCTGTGGTGGTGCGGGCAGGAGAGGGTGCTGTGCTGAGGTCTGACAGGACGAGGGTGGTGTGGCCGAATGCAGCCCGGCGGTTCAGCTTCAGCTCCTGGGCAGGCTTACTGAAGGAGTTGCACGGGTACTTAATCAGGTGCGGGGAGAACGCTGACGAATCACACTGCTCCTGCTGGCCAGGGGGTGGAACTGCAGATAGGGGACACGGCAGGAAAGGTGCAAGTCAGTGAGATGTTGTCAAAGGCAGGGTCATCTGATGTGGTCAAAGGCAGGGTCATTTGATAGTATTAAGCCAGACAGAACGGAACTGGCAAAAGTTTCTAGTGAGAACCCATAAAGTTGAAGTGCATGAGTGGTGCTTAACTGTGGGCTTTTTGCTGAGTTTCACACAGCACTTTTTCCATTATCACCTAAAGGATTCCCAGAAGCTTGCTGATTAGTACTGAATTTAAACAATTCCAGACTGAGGGTATATTTCTCAGCAAAATTAAGAGCGTGTTTTTTTTCTGCTTTAGGCTAATTACATACCACCATTGTATGCATATTAAACAGTTATGGGACCTAAAGAGATTTCTAAAGAGGTTCCCTTGGGGTAATTCACATTGTCTGGAAAGAGAGTCTTTTAAGGAAGTTACAGCTAAAATGCTTAACATGGCAGACAGTGGGGCTCTGAGTCTAACCAACCAATCAGCACTCACCCTCAGGTCGTGGGGTCAGGCATGCTTCACAGGACTTGCTGATTGGTCGGTTTATGAGGGTGCAGAGGTTACAGGCCCACTCCTCTTCCTCCTTCTTCGCTACATGATCATTGGTCCCACCTCCCTGGTAAGCCCAGCCAATCAGAGTGTTCCTGGTGGGGAGTTTGCTAGAAATATACAGAAGAGCTTGATTGATAATGGTGTCCACTGCCCAATCAGTGCAGTGCGTACTGTACCGACACTTGTAACAATGACCCATTAATCGTAAATTAATGATTCTCTGAAAAGCAAGCTTGAAGACACACTAAAAATGAGCAGAACAGGCATAAGACGACACATTAATAAAGTCAACGTGTCGTATTAAAGACGCCTTGGTTAATACAAGTAATGTGTCACAGATCTGTGCACTCACAAATTCATTAACACTGGAGATTAAAACTGAAGTGTCAGAGCAAAAGCCCAAAATGAAGAGCATCAACATCTCTCACCCCTGTTGTGACTTCTTTATGGAACACTATTAATGGGTAAATCAGCACTCTATGGAGACTCTTTATCACCACTAAACCACGACGGTGTTGGAAAAGTTGGGTGATAAACAAGGACAAAACTTCAGATGAAATATTCAGTGAGATCCATCGGTGTATGTGTGTGTGCTGCTAGCGAGAAATATGTGTGTGTATACAGGTACAGTATGTGAGAGATAAATATTTGTGTGTATTCTGTGCGTGTGTCACACATCTCACACACCCCAGATCAGCAGGCAGGAAAACAATTCTGACTATTTTTAGGGTGTTGAACAATAACTTTGGCTGAAGTACAAGAAAATGTCTTCCACTCTCAGTTCTGTGCGTGTGTGTGCATGTGCATGTGTGCGTGTGCGTGGGGGTAGTAGGACTTCAACTCCACTCTCAGCTCTGGGTGTGTGTGTAGTAGGACTTCAACTTCACTCCCAGCTCTGGGTGTGTGTGTTGTGGTAGGACTTGCCACATGCTTATGTTCACAGAGCCTTCTCAGCACCATATCCACAGAGCCTTAAAAATGACAATTAGATTGAACCAAAAGCACTGCTGCCAAAAGCCCCCGTTTAAGCAGTAGTTTAATAGATTACGTTTTAATGAGGACAATGAATACATTAACACACTGTCCAGCCAGAGAGAGGCTGATGGGGCTGGCAGAGAAGGGCCTGTGGAGCAGCTGTCTGTCTGCCAGACACTAGTGGACTGCAGGGCAATGACCAGAACACACCGTTCCATTCCAGAATGTTCCTGAGTGTCCGCAATATGGATGCAGGATATTGCACAAATGGATCTCCATCAGGCAGAACCTGTCAGACTTCAGTGATATTCTTTTCTTTCAGACTTTAGAGTTTTTATTGAATTGGTCCAATTCTAGAGCAGTTAATGGGCCCAGAAGTAAACAGAGGCAGAGGTGAGAACAAACTCTTTTAACAGGGGGAGTTAACCTTGAGCAGGTATGTCTGAGGCTGGATAAGGGGGTGCTGGGGGTTTGAGGAGGAAAGAGGTCAAAACAAGAAACAGGTGGAGGAGGAGGATAAAAAACAGATCAGAACGATTGACGGTCGACTTCAAGACAGCGCTGCCATACCTAACCCTAACCCCATCCAGGCAGCGCTGCCTGGAAGTCGACCGTGGGGGCCCAAAAGCCCATATATCAATCTGAACACACTAACTAAGAACGACCTGAATACCCTTCTGTACCCCCATGGACACACAGGGTGCTATTTGGCCCTCTACCCTCTAGGAGAATGAGACCAGGGCCACCCACGGGTCGGACTACACTGCTCGCAGAGCGGTGGCCACCCCCGGGTCAGCCTGTGCTGAGCAAGCATAAAGCCTGACAGAGCTAAAATTACTTAATCAATGCACTGCTATTACCCCCATCATTCATTATCAGTAAGCCATTGCCCAAATGGGACTCCGCAAGTGTGTGGTAGACTGTAAATTATGTATGTACATGACTGTTTGAGAGAGAAAGAGAGAAAGAAAGAGAGTGTGTGTGTCTGTGTGTACCAGTGTGTGTTAGACAATGAATTATGTATGTGAATGTATCTGTTTTTATGTGTGAATACAAATTGATCTGCATGTGCCTGTGTATGTGTGTGTGTTTTGCATGCGTGTTGTGTGTGTGTGTATTTTCTATACCTCACCTGATGTTCAATAGGTTTGGGTCAGCTTTCTGACAGTGCTGACAGTAGTAAGTCATCCTGCCGTTATCGCCTAGGCGACAGACTGTGATGCTCCCGTTGCATTGGCCACACTGAGGACGCTTGTAGACTTTGTAATGCTTGTACAGGGCCGAGCCAGTCTTCCGACACTAGACAGAAACAGCCCGCGGCCATCACGGATGTAACATACATACATAAATAAATAAATAAATAAATAAATAAATAAATAAATAAAAATGGAGCTCTAGCAATGATACATGCATGGTGTACATGTCCGAAGGCCTGTTCTCACAGATGAAGGCGGTGCAAAGCCACACACATCCTGCAGCTAATGGGTGCAGGATCTCGTACCAGTATCCAAGATAGTCAAAGACAAACCTCATGAAGAGCCGCACGGCTCCATACATCACTACTAATAAACACTGTGAATGGGAGCTCTTTGGTGTGCGGATCGTCTTTGACTTTCTTGGATACTGTTCTCACAGATTTCAAAGTCCTAGTCCTAGAATCAAACACCCTGGATATGAAGGAGAGCTAATACAGGCTATACATTATGTTGCATTTCTCTAGCCTACGCTTACTTGGACTCATACTTACTTGGACTTCTTGAATTTCCCCTGGGGATCAATAAAGTATCTATCTATCTATCTATCTATCTATCTATCTACCACCACTTTTATCAAATGTCAAAAATATGAACAATTGTCCTCACTGGATTTGAAGGTTTACTAGCTCCAGTCCAAACCCAAGCCTACCTTATAAAACAGCAATGTGAAGTCCCGAGTCATCTTGACCAGATGGCGCACTTGCTCACTGGACAGCTGGGACACCTGTGACATGACATTAGGAATCTGAATGAGCTACATCGGTATCTGTGTGTGTGTGTGTGTGTGTGTGTGTGTGTGTGTGTGTGTGTGTGTGTGTTTATAGATTTATCTATGTAGAAAGTGGTTAAAGGTTGTCCTATTGTCAGTAGAGGAGTTTGTCAGAACCCCCCCCCCGCCAAAAAAAACAACAAAAAAACAACAACAAAAAAACAAGACCCCCCCCCCCCCCCCCCCCCGAAAAAAAAAAAAAAACACTATCTGTTTTTTTAACTCCTGCTAGTTAAAAGTGTAAGAAAGTGTGTGTCGATGACAGAGAGTGCCCTGGAGGACAACACTGAGAAAGGGTGCTGACCGTGGCAAGAGTAGCCACCCCCCCATACTAACTAAACCCAGCAGCACTAGACTCATCATATCGCCTGGGTGACAGAACAGAAGTGGCGATGGCTACCCTGACAGCAGGATGAAGGCCACTGTCGAAGAGTGCTTCGTTCTTGATGATGTTCCCCACGCCGGGCAGTACAGCCTGGTCCAGCAGAACGTCACAGAGCATGCGGCCACCCTCTGCTCTCATCGCCTCCTCCGCACGGGACGCACTGAACTTCTGTGAGCAAACGTCCAGACTCTCCATCGCATGCACTCTCTGCTCACAGTCAGCTGTAATCCTGCCGACACACACACATGCACACAAATAAACACACACACATACACACAAAGACCGACAGACACATACCCACAAAGCCACGAGGACAACACAAAGACACCTGTTAATTGGTAGCCTAGAAATCTAGACGCACCCTAGCGGCAGCAAATTAAATTTGCTGCCAGGGCTAGTCTAGCAACTCTCCGTTGGCTTGTGAGATCGAAAAATTAAACTTCTATCAGGCCAATCAAATCGTGTATAGAGTCGTTAGGCGGGCTTAACATAATGATTGATGGCAGAGTTGCAACGGTTTGGCTTGAATTCCCTGCTACTTGAAAACAAAGAAGATGGATGTTGCTGTTGGCCAACAGTGTGACACGAGTTAAGCTTGTTTTAAGATGGCAAAAGTTTGAACTAGCCAACTAGCTCCGCTGGTGGGAAAACGCATGGGACTCAGCGCTGTCCTATTGCGTGCAGAGGGAATTTGAAAGACAACCGATTATCCCGCCCCTCGGACTGAGCACTGCGAACGGTGAGTGCCCAGACTCTACATTTAAATGTGGGTCTGGCTCATCGTCAGGCTAGTTAATTGGTCATTTGACAAGCCTACAATTCCACAAATCCTTGCTTTAATTAAAAAGTGTGTGTGTGTGTGTGTGTGTCTCACTACAAATCAATTTCATGGAAAAGAAGAACAACAAGGCACTTCAGAGCTCAGAGCAGGGGCCAAGAGAAAACTCCATTAAAGGTGCAGATGCAGGTATTGATCTGTGAGTGAGCGTAGGTATCTGTTAACCAAACACCCCAGCCAGCCCCAAGCAGATTGGCCTTCCCTTATAAGCTCAGCGTTATTCCAGTTAATGTGAAGCTGTGATAGTTAAAAAAAGATCACATGCCCGCGGGACCACAAGCTGAGAGCTGCTCCCCGGTTCTGTAGGCTGCATTGCAGAACACACACTAGAGGACAGATCTACACACTGAAGGATAAGTATGTGTGTGCTGTCGCTAGGCTACCTGATGTCCACTGTGGAGTCAAAGAAGCAGATGCAGTCATTGGTGAGCTGGACCACCAGCACAGGCAGAGAACCCCTCTGGTCCTTCCTCTCTGTTGGATTGATCCGCATAGAACCGTCCATGCCGAAGTGAACCCTGCAGAAGGCAATTCAGTCAATACAAACATGCAGTGTTGCCCTTGCTCCAGATCAGTGGTCCCCAAACTACGGCCCGCCACCTCATTTTGGGTGGCCCCCCAAAACATGTCTGTGGTATATAGCATCTGGCCCGCACGGGAGTACGACATCATCAAACTATAACCTCCGTAATTTCCCCGATTCATTCTCTATGGCGAGTCTTAACAACACACATGTAATACTCTTTTTGTCCACTGGTGGTTGTTTTGGCGCTGTTTCGCGTTTGCCATCGAAAACGGAATGAACCTACCTGCAAACAATGTAAGAGGCCTGACTGCATCAGTGCTCAAAGTATTCTTAAAGTTTATCAATTAATTGTTAATAACTAACTAACTTCTATTCAAGTCATATTTCTGGGACTTTCTGGGATAATTATTTCTATTTTTTATTTACTCTTCAAATGTTCATACAAATTCACAAAGTTCTCAGGTGAGTGAAATGGTGGTCATTTCAGATGTTTTTAAATAAAATATACTTTTGGGAATGCTGAAGTCTTTTTATTAGTATTATTTCATTTGAGCTACATTTTACATGGCATGATGGCAATATAAACACAGCTAACAATGGTATTACAACAGTCTACCTTAGTTGAATATTCCATTACATTTAATGGTATTATATTGCGGTAGCCAATGATTAAATGTAATGGAATATTCAACTAAGGTAGACTGTTGTTGTTCACAGCACTAAACTATTTATGGTTACTGATATACTCCGAGTCTCTGGCCCTCTGTTAGAGCCAGGCATAGTAAGCTGGCCCTCGGAAGAAAAAGTTTGGGGACCACTGCTCTAGATCATTAAATAATTTAAGATTACAAATCAGGTACACGTTCTGCATGCTTATATTGTTATGTCATAGCATAAGCTCTAGTCTAAACCGTGCAAACAATGATATAAGGTAACAGTTAACAAGTCAAGCTTACCTAAGCGTCCTTTCTCCAAAGTACAGGAACAACTCTTTTCCCAAGGTGTCCACCCCAGTGTACGAGCAACCACCGAAGACTTGGTACGAGCTTCTGACATTTCCTATCTACAAATCAGATTCCTTCATGTTACAACAGATCATGCGGCCTCGATCATGGGATCGAAAGGCTTGCTTGCTTGCTAGTCTATAATATACTAAGTTAGGCAACGACATTAGCTACTATCGTAAAAGGACCAATGCCCGCTCCTTCCATTCAAAAAACCGAAGACAATGTCACTTGAACCCTATGTTATGCACCTTACGAGAGAGAGCATAGAACTACTACTGCTATGCCGATATTCGAGTAAATCTACCTGACTACCTGTAGACATATGAGCGTGATTAAGTTATTTGGTAAAACGTGAGTAAATTACACAGTGTTGTCTGAACAATGTGAGCAATAAAATCGTGGATCAGTTGTTGTTGTGGCTAGCATAGATATATGACTAACCTGTTTGTTGTTGGCTGCATAACAACTTGCTTGTGTAACTTACCGACGTCGGTGTTGCTCCACCACGAATTTCCTTGACACGTTGTCCTTTCTGAACCCTTGAGCGGATCTTTTCTCCGTTCAAAGTACAGCCTGGACCCTCAACCATTTCCAAAATATCCAAAAACACAACGTACGCTGATTTAAGGAGCAGACAAAATCAGAAAATAAATGTTAGCCTACTTCGCCCGCCAGATGATTCGAATATGCGCATGCGCATCTGCTCTATGCGCAAGAAGACTTTCTGCACATGCGCTGTTTAGCGACTGAGTAGATGGTATAGGCATATCCATAACACAGTACAGGATCGAGTAATCTTCGTAGACTCTTGTGTAGCCTACTCTGGTCAAGGTTCATCTCTATCATCTTGAGCCTATTCCCTTGTTGCAGATGTTTAAAATTGTATAACAAAGCCATTCACCATCAATAAAAATAATGTATGTAGGCTATGACATGCTATTCATAATAATAAGAAATAAATAAGATAATAATAAAGAAGTACATATTTAATCAAAATACTCATATGGCATTTCTTAGTTATTTGTCTTAGCCTATAATCCTATGTATGGCTTTGCCTTTATATCCAGAGCAACACTGCCATCTGCTGGCAATACACTATGACGCGTGTAGCATTTTGTCCCAGTTTCAATAATCTGTGCCCTATTCATTCAATGCTTTTTTGTTTGTTTGTTTAAAGACTCTGATTGTTCTTTAATTAGTTACATTTATATTCCAGACCGTGTGCTTACTGGACAGAAGAAATGTGCTGTCACAACACTGAACCAGGAATCCAGGCACAGACAACACAGAAACCCACTGACCCAGTTCTGAGGGCTGGTGGTGACATTTGGACGCCGCTCCTAACCGCTCCCCCCACCCAATTTCCAAACATTTGTCCCATTCACGGAGCCATGACTGAATCCTCTGAGTTCAAGCCCTTCGCGGCACAGCTGTCCAATGTTTACCTCACCATCTTGGCGCTGTTCTGCTTCAAGCTCTTCGTCAGAATCACGCTGAACCTACTGACGTACTTCTACATAATCAGGGGGAACCGTAAAGAAGCGGCCAGAATATCCGCAGAGTTCTACGATTCTGGTCAAGGACAGAGTGAGTTGGCAGGCACCAGTCTGCGTCCCTTTGATAATTTCTTTGCAGAATTATTTAGCCTATTAGTCACTCCCTTGTTGTGGAAATAGGCCGTTTGTAGGCTATACAAGACAACACTTCCACTAATGGGATATTCCAAAGATATTCAGCAGTAGCCCACATTTTCCTTAAAACTTATCATGACAAAATGCTCTTGATTTGTCTTGATGCTAGCTTATATAGCTTATCATACATCATATAAGATTACATCTAATTTCACGTGATTCTTATGTCAATGTAGACATTAAAAACATAATTTATGATAGGCACATGGGTTAAGTAGGTTAACCCACCTTGTCTCACACAAGCGCTCATGCAACGGTAGAGTGCGCTCCTGCCCAGAGGGCCAGGTTATTTATAGAACGGAACCATGATGCTCCTGCGCCCTCCTAGCGTTCTCCCTATTGCGTGAGCAGTCGGTCACCAGAGCGCACGGCCAATCTGAACCTTGGAGCAGTTGTATGAAAGCCCAGATCAGTGTCATGCCCCGTTGGTATATGCCAGAGCAAACTGAGATACCAAAATAAACTCAGTCTGCTACGCTAGGACTAGAACGGTAGCTGTTAAACACACGTCCCCAACATAAACTTGAATTTGAATTTGAATTTCCCCTTGGGGATCAATAAAGTATCTATCTATCTATCTATCTATCTATCTATCTATCTATCTATCTATCTAAACAGAGAGCTTTTAACTTCAAAACGGTGGCAGATGAGCCATGGTAGATGGGTCTATAGCAGAGAATAAAAAAAGGAAAAGATTAGACTGGCTGTCAAAGGGGAGATCGCACATGGGTTGGTTGTTAAGTCAAGGTTAGTTTTGACATATATTTTTATATTTATATATTTTATATATAGTTTTGACGTATATTTTATATATTTTCTTAATAGGCCTATAGAAACTGAACACAGCAGTCATTTAAGCAGTAGAGCTACATTTCTAAATCTCCTTTATTATAGAAATAATGTCAACAGCTCTTACAGAGTAGGCCTACACCAACAGAGTAAACACAAGTTGTCAACATATTCTATCCAGAACTTCCAGGCATAGCCTACAGGAGGTGTAAGTTCTCTTGTTTCTGCAAAAGGAGACTTGTCAGAATAGTGCAGGTCAGCTGTCTGAGCATATGGATTGCAAGGGTAAGCATATGTTATAGAACCTTGTGTTTTGAAATATACAAGCTATTTGTTTGCTGAGGTCAGATTGTAAATATACTTACCTGAGTCCAGGTTTAGAGTGAAGTGCTGCTAGACATATGATCCAGAGAGTTTGGTGGAGCCAAAGCCAGAGACAAGGTGTTGCTTGTCCTGTGTGTGCAGCTGGTTTGGCAGTAATAAAGGGATGAAGGCAGGTGATGACGATGACAAGGATGTGTGGAACGCCACGGCGGGCATTATGGAGATCGACTCAGGTGTGTACTTGGACCCATGCAGACCCAAATCAAGTCTTCACTGGTCAGCACTGCTCATTGACATTGAAACCTATTTGCTGTGAATCTGCCACATCCCCACCAGATCAGGGCCTTTACAGAGAGACAGGAGTGTTTTTGGAAGGGACATACACAAGAGGGGGCCTTACTTTCTTACTGCAATGGTGTGTGTGTGTATGTGTGTGTGTGTGTGTGTGTGTGTGTGTGTGTGTGTGTGTGTGTGTGTGTGTGTGTGTGTGTGTGTGTGTAGGTGTGTTGTAGTACTCGAGTCCAGTCCAAGTCATGGGATAAATTTAGAGACTTGACTCGGACTTGAACACTGGAGACTCGAACCTGGACTCGGACACGAGGCATAGTGACTTGACTACAACACTGGACTGTGTTGTAACATAAAACTAAGTTAGGGCCCCTGTGTGAGGTGTGCAAGTACAAGTGATGACACTGATTTGTGTTGCAGGGCCATGGGTAGATAGGACACCCCTCCATGACGCAGCCTATCACGGAAGACTGCTCTGTCTTAAGACCCTCATCTTTCAGGTAAGACAACAAAGGCACGACAATTACAACAACAAAAACACAATGACAAATAATTATCCTATAGGTCCTGTGGATCTCTGACAAGAAGAAGAAGTTTAATGACCAGCAAAATATATTATTTTGCAAATAGATACAGTATGTTTTCAAAACATTTCACAATTTTTAACCCCTAGGGAAGCTTCAATTTATACCTGTACCATGTTGTAATCATTCAAAAAACATTTACAGGACAGCCAGTTTTACTCTTACTGACAATTACTCTGTGTGTGTGTGTGTGTGTGTGTCTGTGTGTGTGTGTGTGTGTCTGTGTGTGTTTGTGTGTGTATGCTTGCATGCATGTGTGCGTGTGTGTATGTGTGTATGTGTTTGTGTGTGTGTGTGCACGCGCCTTTCCACAGGGTCACAGTGTGAATGCCCTGACGATAGACCACGTGAGCCCTCTTCATGAAGCCTGTATTGGCAACCACGTTTCCTGTGCACGGGCCCTCATTGATGCTGGTGCCAATGTTAGTCCTCATACAAACACATTGTTTAAAGGAAATGCACGCATTTCCACAGGAGATGTGTGTATGGATAATTATTTTTGTCGATGAAGATTTTTATTGTTGTTGATGTGTGTGTGTGTGTGTGTGTATGTGTCTGTGATCTTTCTGTGATCTGTGTATTACATGTTCTGTATGTGTGTATGATGTGTTTGCGTGCAGGTTAATTTGAGCACCATAGATGGCGTTACGCCCCTGTTGAACTCGGTCATTGTGGGCAGTGTGGGATGTGCGGAGTCCCTCCTGGAGAGCGGGGCAAGACCCCAGGCCGCCGCCACCTGTCAGCCCTCCCCCCTCCATGAGGCATGTGCCCGAGGTATGTCTCACACACCCCGTACACAAACACACAAACACAGCCCATACACTCACACTCCACAAGACACATACACAGGCCAAATTGATCCTTTTTAGCTTCTGCATTAGCTGAAAATGCTTAGAGAAGTGCACCTGTGTGATTGAAAGGTCACCAGTTCAATCCACTGGACTGGCAGGAGAAATGTGAGAGGGAATGGACAGTGCTAGTCTCTCACTCAGTCACGACTGGAATGCTCTTGAGCAAATCCTCAACTGCTCCTCAAAACTGCTGCTGCCCATTACACCTGCTCCTAGTGCTCACTGCTTGTCACGGTAGGACAGGTGAAATGCTGAGGTCAGAGGTCACTGGAAGTGTAGGCTATGTGTGTGACAAAGAACTTGAGTTACAGTAGCTAAAAAACACCACAAGCAACTGCAGTATGTGTCTGTGGGTCTCCCCTGATGGTACAAATGCAAAGTATATCTAGGGCTAGTGCCAGTGAGCCAAGATTTGAATTCCTCCTCTTCCCCTTGTGTATAATTCCTTTTCCAAGTAAATGTTTAAATGAATGAACAGAACTTAATCAATAAGAATGGACTTGTCAAGAGAACACCACTTAGTCTTTCATCCGCCTTAATGGAGAGTCTGTCCCCCAGGCCCAAACATAACTCTTGTGGACAAACAGGCTCTTAATGCATCCTGACCCAAACGCACACAGCACACACACACACACACACACACACACACACACACACACACCATCATCGGGATGATCCCAGCAGAGGTCACTCATTAAGCCATCCATCCTGTCCTGATTGCGCTAGATAACGTGCCTATGATCCTCTGTAGTATACATCCCAACACATCCGTGCTCCATATATTCAAGACCTGACCATCCCCATACACTTAAAGACCTGACCATCCCCATATACTTAAAGACCTGACCATCCCGATACACTTAAAGACCTGACCATCCCCATACACTTAAAGACCTGACCATCCCCATACACTTAAAGGCAGTAATGGAGATGGATTGAGCAGTGGTGGCTCTTAATAGAGAGTGGGTGGCCTCAGGTGGCATTCATGAAGTCCTGCTCTGCTAATGGATAGGGGTGGACTGTGGTTGTGTGTGGTGGTGGTGGGGGGGGGGTGGTCGATCAGCTCTCCTGTGGCCCAGGAAGGTCGATAGCCTTTCTGCTTCAGCTGCTGAACAGCTGGATGCTAATGATGAGGTGCGTCTGTGCCTGATCACAGGTGTGCACGTGGACACACACACACACATGCACATACACCACACACACACACACACACGTGCACGCACGCATGCGCACACACAAACACACACACACACACACACACACACACACACACACACAAACTCACTCTCACACACACTCACTTGCACTACAAAGATTCACTTGTGATTTGTGCATTGTGTCATGCCTAGTGTAAATACAACAAAAAAGACCCTCAATAGGACAGCTTACTATCTTTATTGCAGCAGGCCATTTTGGTTTATTTCCCTGGCAACAGTCAGAAACCATTGTCCAGCCAGCAGTGGCAGTAAGGTTCACAGTTCAGCAGCCAATCAGTGTGGAGAGAATGAACAAGGTTGCCATAGAGACAATGTAAACAGTCTCCATCAAAGATCTTAGAGGTCTCCATAGAGATGCTGAATAGATCGATACTTTTGTGTTAGTGGGACTGCTGTGAAGTAATGAGGAATATTTAAAGTGCCCACTGACAGGGATGGTTTGTGCCCCTGCAGGTCACATTAAGTGTGTGGAAGCCCTGATTACCTGGGGGGCGGATGTGGACATGGACCTGCCTGCCAGCGGGACACCTCTCTACACTTCATGCCGTACTAGGCACCCCTTGTGTGCCAAGAGACTGCTGGATGCAGGTATATGGCACCCGTGATCCCACAATGCACCTCTCTCACGTCACTGAGTGAGTCTCACTGTATGAGACTTCTCATGTGTCCTTTGTGTTGTTTCAGTGATCAGAGCAAATAGTCATATTTTGTGTTGAGATAGCACAACAAAACAGAAAAAGTTGGGACATTTCATAAAATGCATAAAAACAGAATGTGATAATATACAAGTCTCATAAACCTATATTTAGCAGCAAATAGACATAGACGACATATCAAATGTTGAAAATAAAAATTTGGACTATTTCATGAAAAATATATGTTAATTTTTAATTTGTTAACATGTTTCAAAAAAAGTTGGGACGGGAGCATGTATAGCTTGTTTAAAACACTGTGCTGCTTCACCTCTTCATTTAACAACATTCTGTAAATGTTTAGGAACTGAGGAGATCATTTTGAGTTTTGAAAATGAAATGTTTTCCCATTACTCCCCTGGATTTCAGTTGCAACAGTATGTATGGGGTATTCTTAGTCATGATTTTCATTCCATTATGCACCTAATTTGACAAATCTGGACTGCAGGCAGTCCACCTTAGCACCTGGACTCTTCCTCTATAGAGAAATACTATTTACATATATGTGCAGAATTCATTTTGGAATTGTTTTCCTGAAATATTCAAGGTCTTCTCTGGAAAAGTCATTGCCTGGATGGCAGTATATGTTGCTCAAAACCTGTATACATCATTCAGAATTGATTGTGCTTTGCCAAATGTGCAAGATGCCCATGCTGTAGGCACTAACGCTCCTTCATACTATCATAGATGTTGGGTTTCGAACTGAGCACTATAAACAAGTTGGATAGGTTGGATACTTGGATAGCCCCTCTCCTCTTTAGCCCAGATGAGTCCATGATTTCCAAAAAGAATGGAACATTTTGATTGGTCTAACCACAGGACCTTCTCCCATGTTACCTCAGTCCATTTTAAATAAGCTGCAGGCCCAGATAAGACTGTGGTATTTTCTGTATCAATACAATTTTGGCTGTTTTGGCTGTTACAATTTTGGCTGCAATTTTTGAATTGAGCACATAGACACATAGTTAATAAAAGGTTTTCCTGAGACACAAAGGTTTTCCTGAGACACACTGTGCACATAGACAATAGTTATCAAAGGTTTTCCTGAGCTCATACAATGACTGGAAACAGATCGGGTGTTGATGCAGTGCCATTTGAGGTCCAAAAGACCACAGTCATTCAATTTATTTTTCAGCTCTTTCCCTTGTTTGCAAAGATCTTTGTTTGCAAAGAACTTTTCCAGCATTTTGCAAAGAACTTTTCCAGCATTTTGTTACCCCCGTCCCAACTTTTTTTTAAACATGTTGGTATCAAATCCAAAATTAACATATTTTCCATGAAATAGTCAAATTTGTCATTTTCAACATTGGATATGTTGCCTTTGTCCTTCTTGCAACTAAATATGAGTTTAAGAGATTTACAGATTATTACATTCTGTTTTTATTCACATTTTACACAATGTCCCAACTTTTTCTGTTTTGGGGTTGTATTACCTGGCTGCATGGCAAATAAAAACAATAATAGAACTAATCATGTGACACAGTTGTCTATGGCAGAGACCATATGACAGAGGTCCATTAGCAGCACATGTGTGTCTGCACCCCTGACTGTGCAGGAGCAAACGTTCAGCTGGGCACGGCGATGGACACACCGCTACACATGGCTGCAGAGCGGGACTGCACTGAGCTCGTGCAGCTCCTGCTGGAGTTTGGGGCCGACGCCAACGTGAGAAACGTGGAGTTCAAGAGGCCTGTTGAGTCAGCGCCACCCGGCAGTCTCACTGAAGGCTTTCTGCTTGTGTATGAGGGTGAGGAGAAGAGAGATAGAGAGTGTGTGTGTTTGTGTGTGTGTGTGAGAGAGAGTGTGTGTGTGAGAAAGAGAGAGAGAGAGAGAAATGTCTGAGAGGTTATCTAAATGACTGTTTAGTCAATAACTAAATGAATTAATAACTGCATAATTAATTTGGTCTTTTCTCACACTCTCTCTTTTCAGCTACCCCACGTATATTGAGCCATTTGTGCCGTCAGCGAATCAGAGAATGTGCTGGTCGCCAGAGACTTCACCTGCTCCCCAGCCTGCCTCTTCCTAAAGCTCTCAGAAACTTTGTGTGCTTCAGATAGTGACGAGTTCTGCTGCTGGACCCCAAAGTAGCCTTTGGTGCCATAGATGTTTGGTTCGATCCCCAAAAGCACTTTCCCATGCATGCATTTTTGAATGTTTGTTCTTATCAAGTTCATTTCAGCATCTATGTTGCTTTAATAAAACTTCATAAAATCTATTAACAATTAAAATGTAGGCTACATAGGCCTCTTTTCTTAATCTTTGAGCATAGGCTATAGCCAAAGAATGTAACCATAGCACTGCTACTACAATAACAATGCTACTACAATAACACTGCCATAATGCCAACTACAAACCTCTGGAGACTTTTCAACGTTTGTATTCCAAGCCAGAGGTGGCAGTAAAAGGGTTTTCTGGCGCCAAATCCTTGAGGCCCGATGGAAGTCCGTTGTCATAGAGATGTAAACAATAAAGTCTAAACTCTCACCACCCCGTTGGGTTTTTCTAAGAGTTAAATCTGTTTATTTGGTTGACAGTGCTACTTAAATTTAAGCGACACAATGGCTTATGCACAAACTCCTAAGAAGACGGGGCTCCCTCGAGAAGTTCTGAAATGGTTGCAAAGTCTTGATTTATCCTTTTCTCCAAAGAATGTACGCAGGTGAGTTTGTTGACGTTCTTGGCTAGCTAGCTGACATTATGATAGCTCATCTATGATGATGATAGCTAGGCAGCAAACCTTGCTAGATAAGGATTTTCCTAATAATTTGATTGGAAGTAGGCCTAGGCTTACCTGACCAAATAGCCAGCTCCACAGTTTTGCTAGACTAGTGTAGCCTTTTATTAATTTACGCAGGATAGTGCTACATAACGTTAACAAAATGGATATCTTTACAGAGACTTTTCCAATGGCTACCTTGTAGCTGAGATTTTTTCTTGGTACTATCCTGAGGATTTCACCATGCACTCGTATGACAACGGGACATCACTGGCCGCCAAACTCAGCAACTGGGCCCAGATAGAACGGGTATGAGAGGGAGACAAACGCATCCTCCTTTGGCTCACTGTTAACTTAAAAGTCAGAGACTATTAAACGAAGAAGGGAAAACGAAATATTTTGGTGTGGATTTGGCAGTTTGTGTTTATGTAATTGACCAATGTAGAATGCAATATGCATAAAGAATACATATTTTAACTTCCTGTATTGTTTCTATATTTGAAGTTTTTCACGAGACAACACATCCCTTTGCCAAAGGAGGTCATAGATGGCACCATTCACTGCAAGCCAGGGGCTGCAGAGCTTCTGGTGCAGGAGATCTACAGTATCTTGACCCACAGGCGGTAGGTGGAGTCTCTTTAACACATGTGCTATTGGGCGGGTTCGTCTTCAGGTAGCCGCTTACAGCGCTGGCTTAAAGCAGTGCATGCTGGGCTTCACACAGTACCAGATGTGTTCTATGTCCACCATGCCTTGCTTTAAGCCAGCGCTGTAAGCCTCTGCATGAATCTGAACATACCCATTAACATTTCGGGAAGGGCAATGGGGGTCAGATAGGCAACCCTTAAAGCAGCTGTCTCTGGCAGTATGAGGTGAACGAGGATAGAAGTGGATGGGGAGAGTTATAGATGACAAGAACAGAAGGAGAAAGGTGAAAGATAGAGCCCTCTCCTGATAAGTATGGATCCATCCCAATTCCCAAACTCTACTAAAAGTGCTACGGCCACAGGTTTAAACTCATTACACGTGCGGACCACTGCTGCCCGCAGTGTGCACAGAGCTATGCCGTTGGCGTTGGTCATGTCCTTTTCACAAAGGTCTAAGGGTTATACCACAGGATTTTTTTGCTGGCTTTGATAAAGTATATTGACGTGACTAGGGAACGAACGTGCTGGGCTTTACAAAGTGGACGGTTTCCCTCCCTGCCTGTAGACCGACTGTTCCTTTCCCTGACCATAGAAAGGCAATGGTCATAATGGACAGGTGAATAGATTTTGCAAAAACATCTCAGGGAATGTTATAAAATGAATGAAAAGTGTATGGTAAGTAAGTTTATATGTCTACAGTACAGACATAATCTGGCAGTGGGCTTTAGCTTTTATTTTCAAGTGACTTCAAATATATTTAATTAAAGTTTCTCTTGCTTTGGTCCCCGCTGCTTTTGTCTACTTCCTGTCCTGTAGGTTGAAGACGTGGCTCGGGGGAGATGTCGACTTCTCTGACCGTGGCTACCAGGTGCAGCTTCCTATGGTGGCGCGCTCCACAGCCTCCAAGGCCATCAAGAACAACCTGCGACAGTCAGAGATGGTAGCTGAGCCCAACATTAGCACCATCCAGGGCAAGATCCAGGCCATTGTACAGCGCCACCTAGAGGACAGGAGACTGGAACGCTTACAGGACCCGAGTAAGATGGCTCAGACTTGAACACATACTGCACATGAACACATGGTGAAGCCTACCCACACATGCACGCACACACACACACTCACACACACACTCACACAGTACACACACACACAAACATATGCAACACACAAATTCACTTACAGCTTGCATACATAAGTCATCAATTGCCAGCACCTTGACCCACACCACAAATAGGCACAGGTGGTGTCACAATAAAGGAGCACTTAAAAGACACTACTCCAACCAATCCATGCAAGTCATTTGTGCAGATATCGTGAAGACACAGGTGCTGGATGTGCCATCATGTCACACATGTAGATGTTCTGTTCACCTCAGTCCTGTCCTGTGTGTCCCCCCCCCCCCCCCCCCTTCAGAACGTTTCGGTGTGAAGCCTACCCTGGGGGAGCGTGCGGCTTGCCTATCCACCTCGTCCAGCCGGTCCACACAGGGTCCAGATTCCCCCTTTATCTCACAGCCTGGTGAGCAACACTCCAGTAATGATAGCCTGCTACTGAGGGTCTCTTTTAGGGGCCGTCTACACGACGCTGTTTTTTGTGAAACCGGTGAGGTTTTGTTATCGGTTACGCCTTGCGTGTACACGACGCCGGCAGTTTAGGAGGCTGTAACCGAGAGTTTTTGAAACTGGCTTCCGAAGTGGGAATTTTTAAAAGCCCCGGCTAACTTTCGCCGTGTAGACGCCTGTAGGTGTGAAGCCGGCAACTTTATGACGACATAGCCCCACCTCTCATCTCAGCCACGGCACTCGACCTGACATGTTGCTTGTCAAAACAAACCAAACCATTTATTTATCATATTAAAATGTTTTTTCTTTCCCCTGTCATGATTTATGTGCACAATGTAGCCTATCAGCCTTTAGTGGCTAAGTTAGAAGCACACATTAGCTTAACTTAATTAAACATTAGCTTATTGCATGTTAATTTTTTCTCCAGTGGTGCTCAGACCTAATGCAATGCGTAGACTAGGCCTAAGCATTTGAAATTTCACATAGCAGTCACATTCCTTGAAAATTAACTTTATTAGTTTAACAGTTAAATTGAAAACCGAATTGTCTGTAGTCTCCTTATTTCATGCAACTGCTTAACAAACTGTTTCAACAATGTTTTCTTCTTCTACACGATTCACGAGAATTAAACGTGAAGCTTATGCACGGCCGGCGCCATTGACTGGTCTTCTTCTTCTTCTTTCGGGTTAATGGCAGGTTACACCTACAGGTGCATACCGCCACCTACAGATCAACATATTGCCAATGCAGGTTATGGCGTCTCAGCAACAATAAATAAAAGGAGAAAGGAGAGCATCGACTGGTCTGGCATATGCACTACAGCACATTTAGCCGGTTACACCTCTGTGTGCACGCAAGTTTTTTCTTTACTGGTGTCGTTAAAGGTGTGAAAGCGGTAAGAGAAAATTCACCCGGCGGTTTCGTGTAGACGTACCCTTAATGAGGTGCTCTGTGTGTGGAAGTATCCCATTACACCACTGAAGTCATTTACTGACTCTCCCATGCCTCACCTACTGAGACATTGCAAGAAAGTAAAGAAACTACACAGAGCTGCTGCTACTGGTTCTCTTGCTGGGATACTCCATAACACATTAATTAGGTGTTCTAGTGTTTCTTTCAGACACTGTGTAATATTGCGGAGATACGGTACCTCTACTGGTTATCTCATTAAGACATCTAATTGAGTAGACACGGTAAAAACAGTGAAATAAAACCAGCAAAGAAAATCCACCAGTGTTAGTTTTATTTTTCAGTGAACTGAAAAATAAAACCAGCAAAGAAAATCCACTAGTGTGCGGTGATCCCCACTTTTTTTAATCTTATTGACGATTGCACCTCACCAGCTCCTGGAAGGCTGTGCATAGGAACTTTATCCTTTTGAGTAGACACGGTACTTACTGCAAAGCTTTAAAGGGTTTTCATACAGAGGGTGGTTCTCCTTACAGAGACTGTTTGAGGTTCCATTTTGCCTACCCAAATGCCCCATACCATGTTACATAATGTAGTGTCACATTACAGTAACACTGACTGTTGATTGGTCACTGTTCCAGACTCGAGAGGCTCATTGATCAGGAGCAGAACCAGTGTCCACTTCAAGGAGATGGACAGGACTCTGTCCTACTAAAGATGGCCGCTGAGTGCTAACTTGATCCCAGTGAGTGAAGCGATGAAACAAGCTCAGTCTAATAAAACTCTTAACAGAACCACCATGTCAGTAGCACTCATAATAACTACAAATGGTTTCATAATTGAATCTTAGAATTATGTTACATATATTATTTTAATTGTTTTTGTGATCTTATTACATATTATATTGATAATGGGAATCTTGGTAGTAATATGGTAATAGTAAAGTTAATATTAAAGTTGAAAGCTAGCTTGAAGTTAGTGTTAAATTAAAAGTTAAACATTTAGCATTTGTTTTGCCTCCCTGTGTCAGCCAGTGTAAGAATAGGTTGGCCAAGAGAGGTGGTTATTGGTTAGGCCTTATGTACAACAAGTATCTCTTCCTATTGATTGGCTGAGAGATGATATTTGGGTCCTTAACCACAACCAGACAGATTATGACAAGCAGATGAATCGTCTTCTCTACTCCACAGTCGTCCAGCAGGTGGCAGCATTTCCTCCTATTTAGTACCTTACCACGGCTAGGGTGGTGACGAAAACACCCAACCCATTTTACCGTGTGCGTGTAAATATCAATTTAATCACCACAGTACCATACACATGACAACGAGTCATGAATAAAATGTAGGCTGTGATAACTAAAGGATTTTACATATATGAAAGCTAGTATGTTGTGTTTAGTTTCTTCAAACTATAGGTTGGATTTTTATCACTACATGTCTAATAAAATACAAATATTTACATTTGATTGCTCTTTTCCTTTTATTTTTAAATGTTTTATAAGACTGTGTGTTTCTGTGTGTCTATTGTGTGCATGTGTGTGTGTCTATTGTGTGCATGTGTGTGTGTGTGTGTGTGTGTTTGGTATTTGGAATGCTCTCAAATGCTTCATTCAAAGCACCAAATGTCCATGTTGTTGCCATGGTTATTCAACAGAATAAGTTGCCATGAAACAAACATCACTGGCCCTGAACCAGAGTTGTCTATTCAAATACCACCCCCCCCCCCTCTCATTTTCTCTCGTTTTCTCTCCTCTTTCTCTCCCCAACCCCGTTCAGTTTTTTTCTCTCTCCGGTAGGCTACATCTCTGCTCTTCTAGCCAGTCTGTGTTTCTCGTCTGTGTGGATGTTTGGTCATGTGACACATCTATATACCTCTCTCCTCATCTCTCCACCCCTATTTCTGTCTCTTCCACTCTGAATCTATGCTCTGTATCAATGTGTGTGTGTGTGTTGGGGGGGGGGGGGGGGGGTGCATGCTCAGATGGTGTAGAAATGACGGACACACCCAGTTTGCTTTGTAATGTGGTTCTCAGGCAAGCATAACCCTGCTGCCATCACCATGCCTCTCTCTTCATATCTCCTCTTGTGTGTGTGTGTGTGTGTGTTTGTTGCAGCGCTCTGTGTTCTACTCTGGTTTTCATGAAATGATCAAATACTGTAGGTTGAAATAATAATTTCAGCCATGCATGAATTAATGATAAGTAGCCTGTGGAAGCCTTTGTGTAAGAGCTGTCTCTGTGTGACAGTCGCTGCACCGTGTGACATTTCAGAGGTGAGATAGACGATAGGCTTGTGTGTGTGTGTGTGTGTTGATTTTGTGCGTGTGTGTATGTGTGTGTGTGTTGATTGTGTGTCTATGTGTGTGTGTGTAAGGTGACAGAATAGTGTGTGTGTGTTTTATTCACTATGGAATATATTGGAATTTATGAACAAACATGTGCTTAGTGTTTTACCTTGCTAATCTTGTGTGTGTGTGTTTCATGTTTTCATTGTGATAGGAAGATAGGATGGTGATGAGTGTGTGTATATGTGTGGTTATGATATACAGGCAGCAGAGAGACAGTGCAGAAATGTAAATGTGTTTGTAAATGATACAATAGTTTATGTGCAGAAATGTAAATGTGTTTGTAAATGATACAATAGTTTATGTGCATGTCTTTATTTTGTGTGGATGTTTTTTTTGTAAGACAGGGTAGTGTTGTTTGTGTATGTATGCATATGTTAATCTGTCTGTTAAATGTTAAATATGCTTTACTAATGATAAGACAGGCGAGTCCTGTGTTTGTGTGTGTGTGTGTGTGAGAGAGAGAGAGAGAAAGAGGGGGGGGTGGTAGGGTGTGGCACGCGGTTCCGAGTGTTTGTTCCATTTCTCTGGGAGGCAGCAGCATCTCCGGTTGGTTGCTATGGTAACAGTGAAAGGCCGACCAGGAGACTGTAGCAGTCAGGCTGTGTGTTCCTGTGCATCGCCTTTTCCTCGCATGGAATACACTCACACGGAAACACATACAATACACATGCACTCACACACACACACACACACACACAGTAATACACACTTATGCATGCACACACACGCACTTCACACACACACACACACACTCGTCCGAGTCATGTTTTCTGAAGCCAGTGAGCAGCACGTAGATGCCTAGCCATCTGCTCAGTGTTTTTTTCTTCTCATCTGTGCCCGCTGTGCCGAAAGGAGGGGGTGGACATGTGTGTGTGTGTGTTTGTGTGTGTGTGTGTTTGTGTGTGTGTGTGTGAGAGAGAGTGTGGACTGAGGGCATGACTGCTGATACAGTACACCCACTGCCCCCCTCACACGCCCATGTCATCAGCCCACATTTAAGATTCATCACTGTTATTTTTAGCATCCTGTCTGGAGCTATGAATGCAAATGAATTATTTAGATGGGACAAAAGCATATTTCTGACATAATTCCCAGTAAACAGAGCCGTACCAGTTGCTTTCTCCTCAGCATTTGAGAGACCGGTGAGGTAGACATCAATGTTTACCGCTCGTATGAATCAACACTAGACAGGGCCGTATCAACTCCAGACAGATCCAACCCAGACCCGTGCCAAACCCAGGCCAAACCCGCTCCTGTTCAGCCTTCTGTACATATGCGGCGACGATGAGTACAGCACACTCCGCTTTCAAAGTTCGATTAGTAATATTACGACTAGTGGAGAGTTATATTGACCATCTATGACTACTCGGGATCTCGTGTAAATATGTGAGTGTTTGTACGATGTTCTTAAGCAACGATGGCTTCTGGAAATGGTCTGAAAAGACGTTTGTAAGAGGGACTTCACAAACTACTCAGGCTTACAATGCTGTTGGAAACTGAGCTCAAGTTCAGACCCATGACTGTTGGACCTCCTCTAGGCCAGGTGCAGATTGGCCAAAGATAATTTTATTCCATATATTTCCAATTTTTCCAATTTTATTTATACAGTGCTCAGTGCTTTTAGACTCATACTAGATCAGTCATCACTGACAGCTCATTGGAAGCTCCAAGATGCTGGAGGTAGCTAAAGGCAGGCTGTCTCTGCACCCAGTAGTGATGCTCTGACATTCTGCTCAATCAGTTTGTGGGTGCACATGTCTTGAGCACAGGCTGTCAGGCATCATGTCAGGCTTTCACACATTCACTGCCTTTCCTTCTTTTGGAACAAACAATACTATATTTGCTGACAGCCATTTTCTCCATCCTTCATGAGGACCTCAAACCCAACACCATTCCCCAAACTCCTCTTAGGGGTGAGTGGATGTGAATGTGTACCACTCAACCCAACACCAACCCCCCAAACTCCTCTTAGGGGTGAGTGGATGTGAATGTGTACCACTCAACCCAACACCAACCCCCCAAACTCCTCTTAGGGGTGAGCGGATGTGAATATGTACCACTGAAGCCGCCTCTGCCCACATCCTCTGAGAAGCTGCTGTCAGCATGCCATAGTCATTAACTACAGCATCACCACCTGGTCTGAGGCCTCTCCAGATTGTTTGGATTCAGGGGAGATTACGCTCCACTTTATCTTAAAGGCACACTCAACCTTAGCCCTATTTGTTGATGTATTTAGGCCCAAACTTTCAGTAGGGACAAACACAATGAGAATTGGTGCAGTATGTAACTAGCACGCTAATACCGGCAATGGCTAACGGCTACAGTATGATCCTGTGGGGCATGTCATCACATGGCTAATGGCAACAGTATGATCCTGTGGGGCATGTCATCACATGGCTAACGGCTAAAGTACAATCCTGTGGGGCATGTCATCACATGGAAGTAAACCACTTTTTTTAGCCACTGCTGACTAGACTTAACAGGTGGAGCCCCCAGTGTCATGGAGCCCTATGCTAACCCCGTAATCCCTTGTCAGTCAATAGTGAAAGTTAATAACTAAGTGTAAGACTTTGTTTTGTTGTTGCCTATGTGTTCAAATACTAGGCGAGTGTTGATGCTTGTCACACACACACGTTTTAGCGAAGCGATCTTCAGTGGAACCCTGGTATTGCATACACTGTCTCGTGTGCAGATTCCTTCTGCAGAGATGCGCTCACTTTCAAAACTACTAGAACTTCCAAGGTGGTCATTTTGACGCCCAAAACACACCCATGACTAATGAAGAAACATAAGAACAACCCTTTTGAACAATGCACTTGCCGTCTGATCACTTATTGTGCCATCAAACTAGCAAATTTGGACTGGACATGCCCTAAATGTGCTTAAACCATATGCTTCAGTTCATGCATTTCAGACAGTCAAAATAGTGCCCGTAGTGTTGATTTGATATAGCCTAGAAATCTAGACGCAACCTAGCGGCGGCAAATTAATTTGCTCAGCCTGTACGTCTAGTAGCAAACCATAGGGATTTCTATTGGCTGACGGTTTGACGTCATCCAATCACAGCGCTCTATTTTGTTAGAGAGTCTTGATTGTTCTGATTGGTCGTAGCGCTGGCCTATTGCATGCCTAGGCAGTTTGAAAGACAATTCTCTGCCCGCCCCTTGGATTAAGCGAGGTGAATGGGTCGATTCCAGACTATACATTTCAATGATATAGGATGGCCCGCCAGGCTAGATTTGATGTGCTTTCCCTCACAATACTTTTGCATGCTCTCATCATCTCATAGTTTTGCACCTTCTCTCAATAGATAGATAGATAGATAGATAAATACTTTATTGATCCCCAAGGGGAAATTCAGGGGGTCTCAGTAGCATACAGACATCACACACAACATGCACTTACAGCAAATGGTAAATAATAATAATATTCCATACATTTCCCATGGACGGTTTAGTAGCTCATTGTCTGTCAGACGTTATTTATCCAGGTAGCTTAAATACTACTACCACCACTCCTACTACTACTGACAGGATTGGGGATCACATCTTATAAAGATACATATTTCACAATACACCTCTCTACATTCCAATACACAAAAGTGTTACTGCAAAAAGTAGTTACAGAGCTTAAGATTTACTAAAGCATAAAAAGAACAGTGAAGGCACCTCTGATGTTGTTGTTGTTGTTGTTGTGGTTGTTGTGGTTTTTGTTGATGTTGTTGTTGTTGTTGTGGTTGTTGTGGTTTTTGTTGATGTTGTTGTTGTTGTTGTGGTTGTGATGATGGTGGTGATGCTGATGTATTTGTAATGGCTCCTTTGCCCTGAGATAACCCTGGTGATATCAGTGTTGGCCAATATTCCCCGGCCCAGGCCCAGCCCTCCACGCCACAGGGACCCTCAGCAGGCCGTAAATAGCAGAGGCCTTCATTCCCTTTACTCGTCCTGCCAACGGCCTCCTTTACTTTCTATAGGACACATCCATCTGGCTGGGGAGAGGAGAGGGAGTACCCCCGCCTCTTATCTGACACACACACACACACACACACACACACACACACACACAGACACACACATACAAAGAGACAGATACACACACATACAAAGAGACAGATACATACACACACACACACACACACACACACACACATACAAAGAGACAGATACACACACACAGGTATAAACAAGCATGCATTCAGACACACACACATACACAGACTGGCAGTCTCTCTTATGTACACACTCTCTGTTCCCTCCAGCTCACCATGAAGGGCTTAGGTTACATCAAGACCTTGAGAGGTTGTCAGCATGTTGTTTCCATCTGTGTACGTGTGTGTGTGTATGTGAGTGAGTGTATCTGCATGTATACGTAAGAGTATGTGTGCGTGTATCTGCATGTGTACGTGTGTGTGTGTGTGTATGTGAGTGTGTATCTGCATGTGTACTTGAGTGAGTGTGTGTGTGTGCGTGCTTGTGTATGTGAGTGTGAATCTGCATGTGTACTTGAGTGAGTGTGTGTGTGTGTGTGCCCCTGTTGTGTTTGCCCATGCAGTCGTGTGGACATGCTGCATTTCAAGAGCACTGGGTTATGTAACGTGCTGATGCACAGTTCACAATAAGGTGATGTTTCCACTGAAAGAGAAGATTAACCTTCTCTCAGGGTATGACTGCTCATGATGGTGACGTCTTCTCTCCCTGAAGCACTCAGTGTATTGCAGCTGATAATGACAACCAACTGCACTAACTACCTACTGCATACAACTGCCATTATGTGAGTTGGTAGTGCACTTAAACAGCTGGTAGGACATTTTATTTATGGTTATGGGATTTTGTCCAAAGCAACTTACGAATAAACAATACATAATCTTTAAATAGGTATTAATTATCGCTGATAACTTTCTTGTAGTCATTCCATTCATTGAATCTGATTCCTTGCTGAAATCCACTCTTTATCCAATTAACTAATACAAATTCAATTAACTACTGTCTAAAAAAAAACAGTAGTGCCTTTTCAGTGTTTCAGTGTGTGTGTGTGTGTTTGCAACAGAGAGCGAGAGAGAGAGAGAGAAACTGAGAGACATGCTGAACTCTCATACTCTCATCTCAGCGGTTAAAGGGAAGTGACTGGTAGACTCCATCAGTGGGCTCTTTTTTGGACTAAGGCCCACAATGCTGAGGTGAAGGACTTAAGAGTTGTAATGGTGTGGTCATCTGATTTTAATGGGTTTATCCCTGACACTGCTGACTAGTCTAACCCCCTACAACGCAAATCACATATGGGGGCCAGAAGCCACACACACACACACACACACACACACATACGCAAACAATTGGCTCTTTTCACTATGGGGTAAAGCTTTTGACTTTTTCTATTTCTATGATTGAGGCCGGACGGGAGAAGGGTACGGTCGAATCAGGGCTGAACTTTTGGAATGGAATACTATGCAACAATAAACCCGGAGAAATGTAAAATCAGACTAGAAGCAGAGAGGGTTGAAGCGGAGCTATTAATCAAGGATCTTTGATCTGCTAGTAATCAAGGATCTTTGCTAGAAGCATTTGTTTAGGGTTGCCTAGCAACAGAAGTGACTGCTTAGTTTTGTGAAGAAAAATGATCTACATATAATAAACTTTGCAAAAGAATTACAATTTCATGACTTGTTTAAATGTCCTTGTAATTAATTTGACGTATGCTCGTGGTGTCATTGCTACGCACTGTTTAGAAGTTTCTGGAAAATGCTCTTTATGGAAACAACACAGAGGCCACGCACCGATGTTTAAGAGCGGGGAAAAGCTTTGGGTCAGCCCCACACACACACACACACACACACACATACACACACACACACACACACACACACCGGTGTTAAGCTTTGGGCCAGCCCTGGTCTTTAATGGAAAAAAGTCAAGTGTGGGGTGGTGTAGTACAGGGACTACGTAAAAGTGGTGTAATATGTAAAATACGATAAGTAAAACATTAATTATTTTAGGCCTGTTTTATCAGTACACAGACATACAGTACATCCCTTCATCATATATGTACACACACACACTCACTCACACACAAACACACACTCACTCACTCTCTCTCTCTCACACACACACACACACACACATTCCAAGTGCAGGAACAACTGAGTGAAGCCTTTCTAGAGGAGGACATCATCTATGAGAGACATCACTCAATTCACTCTAGCTAAGGACAAATCACATAGCCAGCTTTAAAAACTCATCACCTGTCATAGGCAGATATCACACTATGTCTGGAGTGGTCTGTGAGATCTACCCAAGCATAAAGTAGCTATACTGAGGGGCTTGGCTTGAGTTAAGTGTACATAGTGTATTTGACGAGGAAAGCTAGTTTCCACTATTCTAATGCAATGTTAAAAATCGAAACAAATTGTTTCCCAAATGTGTCATCCCAAGTGCAGGGGAGGGGTTGCCCTTATTTGACAGGGATTGTCAGGAAGTGAATGCGAGAGAGAGAGAGAGATGGGGGTGGGATCAAAAAATGACCTTGAGTCAGGTGGTCAGGAGGTAGTCAGACCCAAATGTGGCCGGATGCTGCAGCAGTGTACTACACAGTTTTCCCCAATTCCATACCATACCACAGCTCCCCTGATTCCATACCATACTTTAAACTACAGTACACACATCCCCCCGATTCCATATCATACTTTAATGGTAAACATGCTTTTATTATTCCACCATACACTAATCTATGAAACCACGCTTTGTTCCAATAGATAGAATGATCCATGTGCCCTAAATTGATGTTAAATGAGCTGATGAACAAATGGTATAATGAGCTAACTGGTGTTGCTCTGCGACTAGCCCTAGCGTATAAGCCTGCCAAAGCCTGCCTAATGACTGCAATCCCTGTGTCCCAAATTATCCCACCATGTTCCAGTTGTGCTGCCCACAGTGCAAATGCACACAGGGGTTCAAGTCACCCAAAAGGCCCTTGCTTTAAAAACCTTGTTTACCTTGTTTACTGAGTGCGGAGCTATTCCATAGAGTTGCATTTGGAGTAGACCTGCTACTAATGAGCATCAGTCCATAGTATACTGAAAGCTCAGGTACTCATATCATGACAGACAGACAGAGACAGAAATCCCCAAATTCCAAACCTAATCCAGAGAGATTTTATGCTCACTTTTACATGACATCATTTCAGTGGATCTGAATACAGCATCTTATCGACATATTGTTCCTATTGTGTCCTGACCTGGGAATAGCTGCTTTGTAAGTCCCTGTTCCTATAGTGTGTCCTGAGCTAGAAGTGTTGTGTGTGAGCTGCTTTGGTCAGTCCCATCACTCACACACTCATGTGAGTCTCCTGACCACAGTGGTCACGGTGGAAACTGGGCGCACGGCAACACACCACCAGGCTCTAAAAGAAAGCACAAAATCTCACACTCAAAACACACACACAGTCACACACACACACACACACAAAAAAAAATGCATGCACCCATTCACACACACTTGCATGCAGAATCAAGCATTCAAGTGCATATAAAACCCAAACTGGAACATGATTTTACATGAAGCTCTCACTATTACCCGCTCTCTCTCTCTCACACACTCACACATGCACATTTCAATAGTCCATCCCCATAAAGTGTGTTTCAGATTTGATATATCATATGACAGATTTAGACAGTGTTGTGGCATTGCTGTGGCATTCTTTAGCTGTGTCTGTGTAGGAAATTACCATTTCAGTTGAATTATTACTCATTAAAATAGATTTCAATACAATAGGATCATTTTCAATGGTACATTTATGCCTTTGTGCCATAAATGAGTGTGTCTGTGTCTCTGTGTGTGTTTATGTGTGATTGTCTGTATCAGCACACCCCTCTGTTTGCAGTGTAATCGTCCATGTTTGGAGCACCATTTTGTGAGCATGTGTGTGTGTGTGTGTGTCTGTGGGTGTGCACATGTGTTTTTCTCAGCACCTGTGCTGGCATCATTCCTCCCATCACAACAGTGCACAAATAGTCACATACAGTCACACACACACACACACACACACACACACACACACACACACACACACACACACACACACACACACACACACACACAGGCTATGACAGAGACGACACCCTGATCCCCCTCACACTCAAGACAACTCAGCTGTACGAAATCTGTGTTGACAGGCGATCTCCGTCTGGAATAGACGAAGTAGCGAAGAGAGAGAGAGGGGGGTGATAGAGAGGGAGAGAGAGAGGGGGGGAGGGAGAGAGTGTGAGAGAGGAGGAAGGAAAATATAGAAAGAGAGAGTATCCATAGAAATAAGGAGAGAAAGGAAGGGAAAGGGAAGGAGAGGCACGAGACAGAAAGAAAGCCTGGTAGAGAGAGAAAGACAGAGAGAGAGAGAGAGAGAGCATTAAGGGGGGGAGGCAGTGAGCAGGGAGAGAAAGAGAGAGAGAGCATTGAGGGGGAGAGGCAGTGAGAGAGAGAGGAAGAGAGAAACAGAGCAGGCAGGGAGAGAGAAAAAGAGAGACTCAGAGTGAGAGAGAGAGCAGGCAGGGAGAGAGAGAGAGAGAGAGAGAGAGAGAGAGAGATAAGTGCGCACAGGAGTAGCCCGCGCCTCTATTGTGAGTGCTTAGCAGGGGGGAGTGTAATAAGGAGCTGGTCTGGACGAGCTCGACGCGGCTGCACTGGTCACTTCTGTAGAGTAGATCTCCGGCTGATATTTGAATACCATGGAGGAGGACATGGACGAGGGGCAGACCCAGAAAGGTGAGCGACGGCCGCTTTTGGTAATTTTGTGTTGTCCATATCCCTTCTTTGTTTGTGCCGTGTACCTCAGTGCATCTGTTTATAATCCCCGCCTGGGTCCTTTTGTCTGTGATCAAGTGGATTACTGATGTGTGCGAAAGAGAGATGGAAAACAGGTCACTGACTGACACATTGTAGTTCCCAAATCAGTTGTATCTAAAATGCTGCTTTTCCATCATGGGTTGCTCTGCTGTTATTGTTTGGCTTTGGTGTGTGTCTCTGAGCTACAGTCATGAAAAAATCATACATTTTTCTGTCTAGCTGAGAGATGTAATTTGTTGGTGGAGGCAAAATGTAAAAAAAAAATTGTATAACAGAATGAAATAGGCAATGTACTGATGCAGAAAGAAATGCAACTTGTTTGGTGTAATATTTGGCGACAGGTTTTCCGTGGAAGACGTGCACACACACACACACACACACACACACACACACACAAACAGAGAGGGGTGTGTGCTTGTTCGGGGATGCTGTGGAGCACTGAAAGGGACTGTCTTTGTCCTCCCGCGCGTTTCTGTTTGGCGTCTGAAGGAGGCTGCTTCGAGTGAAGCCGAGCTCAGACCGTTCACCTCCCACCGCCATTGTCTCCAAATCAAAACCTTTCTCTCCTTCTCATTAGAGGCGTGGGGGTCGCACTTCTTTCATTCGCTTGTTGGTTCGTCTGTTTGCGAGTGGCAGCAGTTGTTTGCTTTTGTGTGAAATGGGTTTGCTATAAATATGCACTGTGCAGCAAAGTGAGAGCTGAATTTTTTTTCGCCTTTGAGAGAAAATATCGGTTTGAACGCAGTTAGCCTATTTACGTTTGGATGATAAATATTAGCATTTCAGTACATATTAATAATATTCTAGCAGCTATATTTTTTGTTCGAAAAACATCACAGGGCACACAGGAGGGATGCGCGAGACACTGGTCAGGATTCATCTCTCTCTTTCTCTCTCTCTCTCCATCCTTCCTCCCTCCCTCTTCCTATGTGTACCCCCCCACCCCCCCACCCTTTAAAGGCAGTGTTTGACAGGCATGATGTGGAATCGTTGCCATGGTAGTGGCCATGTCATGTCCCCATAGCTGCGCGCACTGGCTGTTTAATACATCGGAATGAGCGCTCTATATTTCTAGAGGTGCATCATCAAGTCCATTTCCCTTTCAAAGAAGATGTGCAGATTCGATTTGTTTCCATGTTTAGTCCACCACACGCAGCAATTTTAAACCCGCCATTAGCATTGTCAGTGCAGTGCCATGTGAAAAAAATGTAGCCTATGCGATAAAGCCAGACTCTCCTGTTTTGTTGCTATCTACCTTCGTCTGACGGTGTGGATGGAATATAATGTGTAGTAAGGCTATACTTTTTGGCGCTGTTGAGTAGCTGGGTCATATGCTGCTCCACTCTTCCATGGCTAGCAGCTGGTTGCTGCCTGCTCTATCAAATCTTCATGGCTGCATGAAACATTCATCTTAAGGTGCTGGGTTGAGTGCTTCATTAATGTTGTGCTTCACCACTCCTCTCTGAAGAGAAACATCATAATGTGAACACGAAGATGAGCTATTATCACACACACACACACACACACACACACACACACACACCACACACACACACACACATATACACACACCTGAGGTATGTAATTTCTGTTGACCTAAAACAGGGATACTTGCTTCTGGGATAGTGTTGGGCACAGGCAAACACATACACATATCACAGGCTATGTGCACTTATGGACACCCCCATGCATACCAGTCATAATTACAGCTGACCTGAGAATAACCGACCCGTTTGCATGCACAATACACCCATGTTTGTGTTCTGCATGTGGAAGTTTTGCGTTCCCTGGATACAGAGCAGTGAGTAGCCGCACAACAACAGCAGATCTCCCTTCAGTTGTCTTTTTGTTTAACGCTAGGGTTCCCCAGGGCTCAGGACTCTATGTAGGCTGAGAGGGAGGAAGGCAGCAGCCTCCATAGCCCTGTTAGTGTCTACACCTCGAAGCAAACATGAAGAATGAGCCTGTGTATGTGTGAAGCTCACAGCGCTGAAACCTTAGCTGTCCTCCTAGCCCCCTCAAATCCACAAACAAAACGTCATAACCTTTCCCAAAACAGCTCCTCTGGGGGAGACTGAATCAGGCAAGAGTGCAAACACAAACAAACACACACACACACACACATACACACACTCATACACAAACACACCTACACACACACACACACACACACACACACATCCAGATGCTTTTTTTTTTTAAAGGACAAGCTTTTATTGTGCATACTGTGCATGACACAAGAATAGCAAAACAGTGAAAAGGCTTTTAGATTTCACTTTTGTTACCCTCACACAAAATAATAAAAACACTCTCATCCTTGTCATTTCTTCCCTGCTCTACTACACCACCTGCTTACAAACCCAACTGTCATTTGCTCAAACCTAACCAGTCTCCGGAGGCTTGTTTGTAGAGTGCTGGTGTTGGTGCATGACAGGGTGCTGGTGTTGGTGCTGGCAGGTCGCTGATGTTGGTGCATGACAAGGTGCTGGTGTTGGTGCATGACAGGGTGCTGGTGTTGGTGCATGACAGGGTGCTGGTGTTGGTGCATGACAGGGTGCTGGTGTTGGTGCATGACAAGGTGCTGGTGTTGGTGCATGACAGGGTGCTGGTGTTGGTGCATGACAGGGTGCTGGTGTTGGTGCATGACAGGGTGCTGGTGTTGGTGTTGGTGCTGGCAGGGCGCTGGTGTTGGTGCTGGCAGGGCGCTGGTGTTGGTGCATGACATGGTGCTGGTGTTGGTGCTGACAGGGCGCTGGTGTTCATCTGGTGTCTGTTGAGTGTGTGTCAGTCAGACTGCTGAGCAGTGTGAGCTCACCAGCCAGAAGCCCAGGCATTTCCATATAATAAGAGGCCTGGTGCATTTAAATGCATCATCTTCACCTACATATCTGCTATAAGTCAGGATGTCAGGACTGGAGTCAGATCTTCCCAGGCATTCCCCAGGTTCATATTTCATGAAGATTATAATATGGCACAAATTATTTTAAGGGTTGGGTGGAGAAACCATAAGCTTTGGTCCCCCACTCCTCGAGTCCACCCCCCAGATTCTGCTTCTGGGCCCGATGGAGAGGGGATCTGTGCTCGGTCCGCAGTAGGCAGGGCAGAAACAGAGCTGTGGCTCTCTCCGCTCTCACAGGCGAACTGTCTTGGAGTGAGAGCCCTGGGGCCCCTCAGGGAAAAGGGCATTTCATTACTGCAATCATTACTCTGAGAGGGAGAGAGACAGGGAGGAAGAGGGAGTGAGAGAGGGAGAGGGAATGAGAGAGAGCAACGGAATGAAAAAGGGAATTAGAGAGATCGAGAGAGAGAGAGTTGATCGCCGGCACGCTGACTGGGCAGACCCTTGTGAAACGCCACCATTGTTTGTTTGGGTTTGTTAAGAACCCTGCGGTAGACGGCTCGGGTACCGTCTGGGCGTGTAGAACCACAGGCCCTCCTCTGGTGTCAGTGGGCTCTGCCGAGGGGTCGTTAGAATGGCGAAGGTACAGTTATGATGCTGAGCTTTTTAACCAGGAGGCCATGAGTAGGACACTGTCACCCCATTTACAGCCAGATTTGTTTACCTTCAGATGATGTCTTGTGTACTGTTGACTCAGGACGAGAAGATCACAGACATTACTTCAGCCTGTTTCTGTCATGTGGTTGTTTTGTTCTACATTTGACTATGTCTGACTCAGACATGATGATGCTGTGTCTTAAGCTGTGATGATATGACTGTCAAACATGCCACATGACTGAGTGGTTATTCAATGTTATAATAATATAATTCAATCTGATAATCAGGTTGCTGTGTGTGTTTGTTTAGGTATTCAATTAGGTATCAATAGCCAACACATAACACATCAACAAATCTGTCGACTCTGTCAGTCAATACAGTCTGTCCACCCTGTCCAACACAGCTGAGCTCAGAGAGGAAATCATACAAGCAGAGAGAGACTAGAGTCTAGCAGCGATATCTCTTGGTGTAGTAGGACATATGGATTCACCCATTCAAAAGATGTGTGTCGGCTTTCATTTGACATGTGTAAGTACCCATGGAGCAAACACGCTCATCTCCAAATAAACTGCGTCTTTGGGTGAGATTATCAAAGCCTCACTAATACAGGGTGTTTATAAAACAAATATACCAGTAGAAACCTGACAGAAGTGTTATCATTGCTCTATAAGGAGTCCAGATGGTTATGTATGTGTTCACCATCCACCTCTGATAGCTGATAGCAATTAAAAGTGCTTAATAGACCTTTGATAGCTGATAGCAATAATTAGCAGTGCTTAATAGACTTTTGATAGCTGATAGCAATAATTAAAAGTGTTTCATACCATTGAAATAGTTCTTGTCAGTTCCACATCGTACTTCTGTGGTGTTAACTGATTTTGGAACGGTTCCAGACCAGAACCGCTGTTCAAAACAGGTCCATTAGTGTCTATGATGCTATAAATCTGATGAAAGACTTTAATTTATAGAGCCCTCGAGGTCGATGGCAGGCAGTATTCCTCCATCCATTTAGCCATGTGTTACATGTGGACTTTCAGCATTAATCAATACCTTTAATTGGCATTCAGCACCATGTCATTGGAGTACATCTACTCAGCTATTTAATAATCAATAAAACAGTGTGAGAAACATCAGGAACACACTTTCCATATCGTGTGCAGACACACACACACACACTCATGCACAGACATATCTCTTGAATAATACACATGCGCACGCCCACACTTCCACTTTCTCTCGCTGTCACAAACAGCCCCACCACACTACACATCCCCCCTCCCTCCTCCCAGTCACATTTTGGCTAATCCGCTCTGTCTGTCTGGAGAGTTGTGACTTCTCTCCAGCTGTGTGTGTGTGTTTCTGTGTGTGTCTGTTTCTGTGTGTGTTTAGAGTCTGTATCTGAGTTTTACAGTATGTGTCAGTTCTACTCAGAACAAATGCTTTGTTGTTCGAAACAAACGATTTTTGTTTTATTGCCATTACTGAAATGCTGCCCAGAAACCCCCTTAGCAGAGTCTTCTAACATTTAAAGGCTCCAGACCTTATTACATACTCCATTACAAACTGACAAAATACTCGTGCACTATTCTGTTCACAAATCACATGGTAAATGGGTGCTAACAGTAATTCATCAGTATAATGTCTGTGTCAATATATAAATGACCTAGTGTGGCTTTGAGAAATTCCAACAGTAAATCAGCATTTTGAAGGACACGTTAAAATGGCAGATAAAGTCGTTTAATGTGATATAGTCATGCAGTGGCCACTGTAGAATAGGCTTGAGTTACAGTATTTCCTGTGTGTGGGACGTCCTTCTGTCCCCCTGCCATCTTACCGCTCATTACCACAGCAAATCAGGTGTCAGAAGCACGGCTCCTCAAGAAGAGGGCGAGACGTCGTGCTGAGAGAGTTCTGTGTCCGCGCATGCTCTTCCGGTGCTGTGTGCTCACGGGCAGGTGTAGTTTCACCTGTCCACCTGCTGGACACTGCAGTCTTATCACTTGTCTGCCAAAAGCCCTGCTGGCGCCCGCAGGCTGGCAGGCCGTCACTGGCCAGGGGAGAGAGGAAAAGAGAAGATGGGCGTTTACCAGAAATGTCTCCGCACACACACACACACACACACACGCACACACACACACACGCACACACACACACACACACACACACACACACACACACACACACACGAACGCACGCATGCACACACACACACACAC
>NW_027468630.1:28296497-28301497 GCF_046254945.1 Alosa pseudoharengus | reverse complement strand
TTGCCACGGACACATGTCTCCCCTCCAATGTAATCAGTGGTTCTATAGGAAATGACATCATTACAGTAAGGCGTTTAGCCACTCATGTTTAAATAATACTGCAGTCTGTCACTGCATTGCCACATAGAGCCGGCTGCTCCGGAGTTATGAATTCATTATTATTGTAAATGTGTACTTGGAGTGTCAGGATCCACATGCAGGGTTGATGATGAGATTGCACCTAATGGTTTCTCACGTCCCTACAGGCTCAGAAACATATACAAAGCAAGTGCACTGGTTTAAGGCAAGGCAAGGCAAAAGCAAGTGCACTGGCTTAAGGCAGGGCAAGGCAAGGCAAAAGTAAGTGCACTTGTTTAAGTTAAGGCAAGGCAAGGCAAGGCAAAAACAAGTGCACTGGTTTAAACGGGCCATGTGTAAGAATTGAGGTAAAAATATCTAAAAAATGAGCTACACGCATCAAAAGAATGAGAAGAAATAAGGGCGATGATGTCATTAAAAAAATGACAAGGTATAGTGCTGCAGAGATATCAACCTGAATTAGCATGCTAAATTACTAGCCACAGCCCGACAGCTGTCATAATACCAGTTTCGGCCATGGGAGGTGGTATGCGGGCAACATAACTGCCAGCCAAACTGCAATACACGCGTCTCGGTTGTTACTCTAGGGTAGACCAACTCACTTTCTGGAGGTACTGCCCCCATCTTTTATGGAATGTGGAGTATGAATTGATTTTTTGCCAGACATTACACATGGCACCTTTAAGGCAAGGCAAAAGCAAGTGCACTGGTTTATGGCAAGGCAAAAGCAAATGCACTGGTTTAAGACAAGGCAAGGCAATGCAAAAGCAAGTGCACTGGTTTAAGGCAAGGCAAGGCAAAAACAAGTGCACTGGTTTAAGGCAAGGTAAGGCAAAAGAAAGTGCACTGGTTTATAGCAAGGCAAGGCAAGGTAAAAGCAAATGCACTGGTTTAAGGCAATTCACGGCAAAAGCAAGTGCACTGGTTTAAGGCAAGACAAGGCAAAAGCAAGTGCACTGGTTTAAGGCAAGGCAAGGCAAAAGCAAGTGCACTGGTTTAAGGCAAGGCAAGGCAAGGTAAAAGCAAGTGCACTGGTTTAAGGCAACACAAAAGCAAGTGCACTGGTTTAAGGCAACACAAGGTAAAAGCAAGTGCACTGATTTAAGGCAAGGCAAGGTAAAAGCAAGTACACTGGTTTAAGGCAAGGCAAGGCAAAAGCAAGTGCACTGGTTTAAGTTAAGGCAAGGCAAGACAAGGCAAAAACAAGTGCACTGGTTTAAGGCAAGGCAATGCAAAAGCAAGTGCACTGGCTTAAGGCAAGGTAAGGCAAAAGCAAGTGCACTGGTATATAGCAAGGCAAGGCAAGGTAAAAGCAAATGCACTGGTTTAAGGCAAGGCACGGCAAAAGCAAGTGCACTGGTTTAAGGCAAGGCTAAATCAAGTGCACTGGTTTAAGGCAAGGCAAGGCAAAAGCAAGGGCACTGGTTTAAGGCAACGCAAAAGCAAGTGCACTGGTTTAAGGCAACCCAAGGTAAAAGCAAGTGCACTGGTTTAAGGCAAGGCAAGGCAAAAGCAAGTACACTGGTTTATGGCAAAGCAAGGCAAGGTAAAAGCAAGTGCACTGGTTTAAGACAAGGCAAGGCAAGGTAAAAGCAAGTTCACTGGTTTATGGCAAGGCAAGGTAAAAGCAAGTGCACTGGTTTATGGCAAGGCAAGGTAAAAGCAAGTGCACTGGTTTAAGACAAGGCAAGGCAAGGTAAAAGCAAGTTCACTGGTTTATGGCAAGGCAAGGTAAAAGCAAGTGCACTGGTTTAAGGCAACCCAAGGTAAAAGCAAGTGCCCTGGTTCAAGGCAAGGCAAGGCAAAAGCAAGTACACTGGTTTATGGCAAAGCAAGGCAAGGTAAAAGCAAGTGCACTGGTTTAAGACAAGGCAAGGCAAGGTAAAAGCAAGTTCACTGGTTTATGGCAAGGCAAGGTAAAAGCAAGTGCACTGGTTTAAATCAAGGCAAGGGTTTAATATGACTGGAGCGCTGTGATGTAGAGCTTATTAATGGTGAGGACATAGAGGGGTAAAAAGCGTAAAACTCTACTCTGTATTTTACTGCACATCATTAGATGTTGATCTAAAGCATGCAGTTGGATGTGTGTGTGAGGGTGTGCAGGGTTTGCTGTCAATGATAGGCACTGACCCTTTAATGCAACCCTCTAATACATTTGTTAGACCAGGGCCAGATCTTTCTCCTGTGTCTGTCATTCGGGGTCTCACACAGGTGATGGAGGTCAGAGGTTCTGGAATTAGAACACTGTGAAGGACTCCTGTAATATCACTGAGATTATAAGAAGGAGTGAGGGAGGGAGGGAGAGAGAGAGATAGATAGATAGAAAAGGGGGAGGGAGAGAGAGCAAAAGGGTAGAGAGAGGGATGGAGCCTGTAGCTTTGCACTGATGTGGTACCCAGCACCCATCCTCCACTTACAGTAGCTGATTTATGAGTCATGGTGTTGAAACCTGCATCTGCATGTTATCCCTCTCTAGTGCAGGTCACACACACACACACACACACACACACACACACATACTTGCCGTGACCCTGCCCTGGGCTGAGGGGGGTAGGGTGTTTAGAGTGTGCAGAGGTTGGGGGGTTTAGCTCCAGGGCAGTTTTGCCCAGCTCAGTATGTATTGAGGGCGCACATGTGTGCGTGTGTGTGTGCAAAGAGGGGGTTATGCTCAATGTTAATTGAGGCTGTATGCACATTTTTGTGTGTGGTGGGGCTTAGCTCAATATGTCAGATTAAGCCCAGGCCAGTCCAGAGAGAGAAGGAAGGGGTGCATGTGTGAGAGAGAAAGAGAGAGAGAGAGAGAGAGAGTGAGAGAGAGAGAGAGAGTAAGAGAGTGTATTGGTCTGTGTAGGACTGTTATGCCCTGTGTGTCTGTGTGGAGGCCAGGTTGGAGGTTGTGCGTTGCTCTGGTGCATGTACTTGTAATTCCAGTCAGGGAGCAGACAGAGAGTGAGAGCGAGAGCGAGAGAGTAAAAGAGAGAGAAAGAGAGAGAGAGAGAGAGAGAGAGAGTAAGATTGCAAAAGAGAGAGAGGGGGGGGGGCAGTCCTCAGCAGTGTCTGTGTGTCAGACTCTGAGTGGAACTCCACAGGCTCCCGAACCCTCCGCACTCAGGAGCGACGCCGGCACTGAGCAGCCAATCAGATTGCCCCTGTGCAGTACCCATAGGGAATACAGGACCCGTGTCAACCAGAGTGATCAGATTATGGGTGTTATGCATTTCATTTGTGAGCGCGCTCTGTAGCTCCGCTGTTGACTGTGGGCATGTAACATTAGACATGACGCCAATCGGACTCAGAGAGATTAATGTAGTCGGAATGCCTGGGTGGAATTCCATGATTGGATTTGTGCGGAAATTTCATTGTGGTCATGGCATTCCATCAGTTGAAGCATAGCTCGGAAATCTAATGTGTGTCAGTGGCCTGAGTTTCCAGAGGGACTGTATTTTATATAGAGATATTCTGATTTGCTTATCCTTTCTCTCCCTCTCTCTCTCATTCTGTATGCATTAGCAATGTATTCTGAGCATGAACAATGTATGCTTTTGTACAGTTTTTTTTTTCTATACGGTTATCATCATCATCAGTTGTACGCCTAATAATAATTAATAATATACAGTAAATAAGAGATACAATATTAAATGTATAGATGTTTATGTTTGTGTCCTGTGTGCCGCTCCTGTGGGTGTGAAGAGTTGCCATATTAAATGTATGGATGTTTATGTTTATGGTTCTCCTCTGTGCCCCCAGGGTATGGAGAGTTAATATATTAAATGTATAGATGTTTATGTGTATGTCCTCTCAGCGAGTGCTGTCTGAAGTGCCTGTGTGGCATCCCGTACCCATGTCATTATTAAATGTATAGATGTTTATGTTTGTGTCCTGTGTGTGCCCAGGGTGTGGCGAGTGCTGTCTGAAGTGCCTGTGTGGCATCCCATACCCATGTCATTATTAAATGTATAGATGTTTATGTTTGTGTCCTGTGTGTGCCCAGGGTGTGGCGAGTGCTGTCTGAAGTGCCTGTGTGGCATCCCATACCCATGTCATTATTAAATGTATAGATGTTTATGTTTGTGTCCTGTGTGTGCCCAGGGTGTGGCGAGTGCTGTCTGAAGTGCCTGCGTGGCATCCCGTACCCATCTCTGGTGGCCACCATCCTACTGTACGCTGGCGTGGCGCTGTTCTGCGGCTGCGGGCACGAGGCTCTGTCGGGCACCGTCACCATCCTGCAGAACTACTTTGAGGTGATACGGGCACCTGGAGATGGCGTGGACGTCTTCACCATGTGAGTTAGCGCCACCACTGGGCCACTTCATCTTTCACTGGGCTTTACAATCAAACACTTTCTTAAGTTATTAGACACATTAAAGTCTCTCCCCAGATCTCTACTCTCTCTTTCTCTCTCTCAATCACACACACACACACACACACACACACACACACACACACTAATATAGTCTTTGTCCTTCTCTCCACCAGCATTGACATCATTAAGTATGTGATCTATGGCATTGCCTCTGCGTTCTTCGTGTACGGGATCCTGTTGATGGTCGAGGGCTTCTTCACCAGTGGAGCCATTAAGGACCTATACGGAGACTTCAAGATCACCACCTGTGGACGCTGCGTCAGTGCATGGGTAAGGCAGCCCTGTACGGTGTGTGTGTGAGTGTGTGTGTGTGTGTGGTGGCGGGGGGGGGGGGGGTGGGAGGGGGGTCACAGAACAGCTTGAGGAGAAGAGATTAGGTGACCTCTCAGTTCAGAGGGATTGTGGGTAAAAGATTCAATGACAAGGAGGCTTTACGTGAAGTAAAAAAGTTGCAGGTGGTAAGACTCCTGCATGGGATGCTATGGATAATCTGCCAGCTCAGAGTGATTGCTGCTAATTCATTGCTCTAGAGATATCTAGAGTCCAAGACTGATTCTGG
>NW_027468630.1:28288997-28293997 GCF_046254945.1 Alosa pseudoharengus | reverse complement strand
CCAACAATTTCATATTGATCGTGAGAACTGATATACTGTATGGGCAGTTGATAACATAGCAAGTGTTTACTATTCTATTGTGATTTAAAGGCGGACCTCTATCAGCAGCACACCCGCAAACACACACACACACACACACACACACACACAGACTCACACACAGATAAACGCATATACACACTACTCATTCTCAGCCATAGCTTCCACGTCCTAAACCAGCATTACCCACTGACAGACAATCTGATTAGATTTTAGGGCTGTATTTTGCACACCAGCGCATGGCGTAAAACTCGTTTTCCACCCGCGCAAAGTTTAATTCGGTATTTTGCACGTTTATTTTTTAAACATTGCGCCCAGGGGTGTGGCAATTAACAACCTAGGGAGGGGCCTGGCGCGTTATCTAAAAATCGCTATCGTACACCACCTAAACCTGGTCAGAAGTCAATGGCGAGTTGTTCAAATGCTATTTTAAAAGCGCATGTCAACAGTCATATTGGCAGGTACACGCACCATCCTTCTATCATTTATAAACGCACACCAGCGCACGTCCATGCAAAGCATTACACATTGCACGATTACAATGGGAAACATAATTAGAATAAAGATATTACGAAATACTGTACATCTCATGATGAATGATTAGTTATTCACCATCATTTGCAAATTGGTAATGACGGTTAAAAGTGATTAGGGGAGAGGCGAGAGACACGTATGGAGCACAGCTGAAGACTCACTGTCACGAGATATAAGCAACTCCTCTGCAGGATAAATGTTTTTTATTTAGTCATTTGAGCAATATTAGGGTAAGTGTTGCTTTTTCCAGCCTATGTTTTCGATGGTAACCCATTGTCAGTCAATAGTGAAAGTAGCTGCATATAACTGTCTTCGTTGACTGACGAAGTGAAGTTAGTTTCACTTTGCCAATGAGTTCAAATAATAGACGAGTGCAAATGCGTGAAGGCTATGCTAGGTTTTAGTAAAGCATGGTTTAAGAATGACTATTTCATACGGTCTCGCAAGCTGGCGCGGGTGGAAAACTAACTTTACGCCATGCGCTGGTTAATTTTAAGGCACTTGATCAAACATGAGCGAAACATTTCAGGCTAATAAATAATATCCATTTCAGCTTCATGGTGTACAGTGCCAACGTTACTCCTGTTTCATAAATTCAAATGAGGTTATGATAACCAAGTGCCTGGCTGGACACTTTTTTCTTTATTTCAGCCTTCTCGGCTAAAACCTTTTTTTAGGTTGTTAAATGTATCAATGATTATCGATACCTAAACATAAGAATAATTTTAGTGTGATGCATTTTAGCCATATTGCCCAGCCCTAGTCTGTTCTATGTTCTCCATGCCTGTGTGTGTGTGTGTGTGCTGACAAGGCTGGACAGCTGTGTCTATGTGTTTGAGAAAGTATTATTTGTGAGTGATTACATGTGTCTGTGCTTTATTGTGTGCATATGTGCTTGTGTGTGTGTGTGTGTGTGTGTGTGTGTGTGTACGGGTGTGTGTTTGTGTGAGTGTGTGTGTGTCTGTGTGTGTGTGTGTGTGTGTGTGTGACTGTCTGGGGAGGAGGGATTTTGGCGCATTGGAGAGACAGAGTTTTTCTCTCTGAGAGACGCTGGGCATGTCGTATGGTAACCATGGAAACTAGGAGAAGAAAGGGCCCGGAGCCTGTTGAGAACATCTCAGTGATTTGCGAGGAGCCATTTTCTAAGAAAGAGAATGCTGCCGCTAGTCAGGGGGGACTGTGTGAGAAATCAATCTCTCATTAGCATTAGCATATCATAACAGCTTGTTAGATATTAAAAGTATTGTTTCAAATCATGTATAATATAAATATTCCAAAAAGACAACAGTTGTATTTACATAGACATAGGATCTCAAAACTGTTGATTTTGTAGCTCAATGTGAGAGGAAATATCGTTGTTTGTTGGTTATGAAACGTATTGCGTGTGGCTGTTCAGTGTTGGGGTGGCAAGTAGTGGAGTGGGCAGTAGCAGTATCCATGGTAGTCATAGCATCAGATTCACCTTATCGACTAATGTCTCTGATGCAAGCACTCACACTGCTGCTGTTGCCTCTGACAACGATGAAGGTGTTTTCCTCTTTGATACCAACACCACTCGAAGAAAAACAGGGCGAATCAGATTCGACGACTTGAGAGCTCTCACGGCTTTCTCCTGCTTCCTCTGAATGTCATAATGGCTTTACATACAAAGAGCACGTATATAAATCTCTCACCAGCTGGGGCTATGTTCCCTTCCACTTGATTTTATATTACACAAAAGATAGATGAACTTCATTTTGCTATGGGCAAATGAGGTAAAGAGATTAACAATTGAATTAATCCTAATAGGAGTGTCGTCCATAAAACACATAAAGAGATTTTATGGAGTGAACATGATCTGGCTGGAGTGTAAATGCCAGAACCCTGAGCTCTCTGTGGCAGAATGACTGCTTGGAACATCAGCTGCCATGGAAACAAAGGGCCCCTCAAAGACTTAGTCAGGTCTGCCACCTGGTGGTGGAATCAGATGTGTGTGCATGGTAGTCATACAGCATATATGTGTGTGTGTGTGTGTGTGTGTCATAGTTATACTGCAAATATATTGTACATATTCAATTTTAATGATTTTTTATTTCATTTTATTTATTTGTATAGCACCATAAACAATTCAAATTTCTCAAGGCACATAAAGAAGGTGACATTGGAAAGGAGAAAATCTGCTTTTAACACAAAACCAGTTCTAAAAGGGCAGAGCCATCTAGCTGAGGTCTTGCATTTGTGAATGCTGGTGTGTAAAACTGCTCCTCTTTTTCAGATCCACTACCTGATGGTGCTGTCAGCCAACTGGGCTTACGTGAAGGACGCCTGTAAGATGCAGAAGTATGAGGACATCAAGTCCAAGGAGGAGCAGGAGCTCCACGACATCCACTCCACGCGCTCCAAGGAGCGCCTCAATGCCTACACATAAGGCAGGAGCACGCCCGGGGGAGGAAGTCCAGCGATGTCACTTCCTGTCACAGGAGAGTGGTGACGCTGAGATGATCTCACTGGTGTGTCTCACTACCACCCCATGACAACCCATTCTTTTCACATACAGACAGTATTATTAACATTATTATGATTATGATTGAGATTATGACTATTATTATTATGATTATTATTGTTATTATTTAGAAAATGAATAGGTAGTGTACAAGCTACCTTTGCTTTATGTTTTTTAATGACATTTTTACTCATTTTTAATGGAGGATTTTTTAAAAGCTCTTTCTTTCATGTTCTTTGTTCAATTTATCATTTCTGTTATCTTTTTGTTAGTTTTGTTTCTTTCATTTGAATTTCTGTCGTTTTTCTTTTATGGGTCCGTTCTGGGGTCTAAAGGGTTCCAAGCACATTCCCCTCCTGTGTGTGAGAGTCTCTTCACAGATCTCGTTCTAAAGAACATCACACATGCAAGGGCCATCACTTCAGGAGATAAAAAATAACAAAACTAAAAAAATAAGCACTCTTTTTTTAACCATTTGTGGGGAGGGAGGCCCAAAACCAGCTAATTCTGTATTATTCTCCTATTATTTAAAGATATTGCAAATGTACCATAAATCTTTTTTATTTACAGTCAATATTCAAGAGTCTAACCAAAATACTATAAGATAAAGGTTATTATTTTTGCTCGTTGTGCCAAGCCTGCATTCAGCAGAGCCAGGTCTGACTGTCAAATACATCAAGGGGTTACTGCAGCCGTTGTTTGACCCTACTGGCGTTGCCACACACACACACACACACACACACACACTTCTAATGGTTCTGGAGCACATCTGGCCCCGTTCTGATACGGAACCGATACAGCACCAACACGGAACCGTGGCCGGGTGGAGACAGATGTGTTGTGAACACGGTTGCTGTGTGATGCACACACACACACGCACACACACACACACACACACACACACACACACACACACACACACACACACACACACACAGTGCCAGACTGGTCTTACTGCTCGGTATGCATACCTGTCTTGTCATACATGCACGCCAATCATTTTAGAGCCCCTCCTCTTATTTTCGTACAGTAGAGAATGAGAAATAGAGCAGGTAAGTAGGCAGTTTTGCAGTTTTCTGCTTTGTAAATACTCCTAATGTAAATGTATACATGTACGTAAGCACTTCAACTTCAGGTAATAGCCTAATTCGTAATGAGAATCAAAACACATTCCACGCGTGGGCGAAAGAGGGAGACACACCGACGAGTCCAAGATGGAGGCGATGTCCTGACATTCTCGGAAGACGTTACAGATTGGCGGGAGATTTCATTTGGAAAAAAAAAAATGAAAAAAAAAAATAATCACACACAACAACCAAAAAATCTTTAAAATAAAAATGAATAATGAATTAAAAGAAGATCAAAAACCTATAATGATATATCCTGATGACGATTAGAAAAATCACTTGTTATCTTGCTTATAAATCATTTTGCTATTGGACTACAGAGGTGTCTTATCATTCTTTTTACTGCCTGGCAATTCATGTTTTGTCAGTGTTATCAAAGAGCTAGTTTTGTGCACATATTGGATCATTGTGAGCTCTTTCTAGGTGTAAGTGCATTGGTATTCAACTGCGCGTTGAATCTCTGTACTGTTAGGTAAACGACTGTGAATCTAGATGTTCTTTGTGGCATGGTCATGCATTAAATGGTAATCGTTTTACTGGAAACAAACATACGAAAAAAATATAGAATTTTCATTTTACTTCATTTTAATTTCCTTCTTAATTTGGTCTCAGTTGTTTGAACACGTTGACCTCACGTGAAGAGGCTCAACTCTCCTCTTTTATGAGTTCTAAATCATGTGCAGTATTTCAACTCCTGTGCTCTCTGCGTTTCACACAAGTCTTCTCTCAGCTTGTAGATGGTAGTGTTTGAGTTGTGTCTGTTTGGTTTGTGCTGCGCTTCTTTACCCATGTCCTGATCTTGCCTCCCCGTAATCTTG
>NW_027468630.1:28268997-28283997 GCF_046254945.1 Alosa pseudoharengus | reverse complement strand
TTTATTTTAGAATTTATTTTCAGAAAAAAAGTCCAACATGCTATGTACCTACAATATCAACAAATGCCTCTGAATTAGGAGCCGCTTTATTCGTTATCTCCTTTGATTCCTGTAGTCCTGCTTATCATTGATTCCAGAGACTCAAAGTGTGTGTTCCGTGTGTGTGTGTTTGTGCGTGTGTGTGTGTGTGTGTGTGTGTGTGTGTGTGTGTGTGTGTGTGTGTGTGTGTGTATCCCAGGTCAGTACTCTGTAACGACCAGGACATGTCGGACATCCCAGTCAACGTTCCCGTGGATACGGTGAAGCTGCGTGTGGAGAAGACGGCGGTGCGTCGCATTCCGAGTGAGGCCTTCTACTACCTGCCGGAGCTGCGTTACCTGTGGGTCACCTACAACAACATCATCTCCGTGGACACGGCCAGCTTCTACAACCTGAAGGTGCTGCACGAGCTGCGACTGGACGGCAACGCCATTGCGTCCTTCCCCTGGGAGTCGCTGCCCGAGATGCCCAGCCTGCGCACGCTCGACCTCCACAACAACCGGCTGACCAGCATACCAGCCGAGGCCACCCCTTACCTGGTCAATATCACCTATCTGGACATCTCCAGTAACAAGCTGGCCACGCTGCCCTCCGACCTGCTTGACCTCTGGCCGCCTTTCTCAGGGGTTTTGCCCAGCACCAACGACACCAGGGTGGTTCTGGGTAAGTGCTCATGACCACCGCATCATCATCAGAGATGTGGCTTCTCTTTTGGCCCATAGCAAGAGTGATTGTCTGGTGGATTCTTTGTTGCGGAATTAGGAAGAATCAAAGATAAAAAGAACTTTAAGCACAGAACTGTGGTCCTCACATCATAAGAGATGTGATTTGTTTATGACATCATAAGAGATGTGATGTTTCTCAGCAAGTGTCTGTCTGGTGAGGGAAAGACTACCATGTATACAATCTGTCGTGATAAATGGCTATTGAAGTCATTGATAGGTCTAATGTAGTATGACTGAAAACATACTGGCAAGTGACGGATGCTGGATATGTGGAGTCGAACGCGAGTTGACCGAATGTCAGGTGCTGACGTTACCGGGGCTGCTCCACCACTACGTCTTCATCCTGTTAGTTAGTTTGTTATGTTCAGATGTGGGGTTGAGTTTGGCCTGTGTGTCCATGCTCGTCCATACAACCCAGCACAGAGGGTGTGTCTCTACTGTGGCTTGCAAGTATCTGTAGCCTTGTTTACACATATGTGATATACAGTATGACGCAGACATACAAGGTTTGCCAATACAGATAGGATTTACAAACATTATATGATACATATCAAACAGATTTACTTCACCTCTGAAAATACTTTTGCACTGAAAATCAGCAGCCTCATCCTCTGTCTCTGACAAATCTAGCATTAGTGTCAGTCCAGATCAGCCTGACCAAATTAAGACCTTGACATTCAACCTGCGTCAGGTCCATAGGTCCTCAGCCAAACCGCCCTTTGTGCCATCATGGCCTCTCAGCGTGCCATGCCTTCTCCCAGGGCAGCGTGCCATGCCCTCTCCCAGGGCAGCTCTACAGGGCAGTGTAAGCCTGTTATACCAACCTCCCAACACACAAGCTTTTGCAATGAAATTAGTAAATGTGTGATCAGATGTTCTAGTCTGATGAAACCCCAGCCATGCTAGGTGTGTGAAGCTCCATATCTGACGTTTCCGTTTCCGATGTGAGTGTGTTGTGTGTTGGGTGTTGTGTGCAAAAAACATGGCCTAAGATAAGTTAAGTTATACTTTATTTGTCCTGTAGGAAATGTGTCCTCTGCATTTTACCCATCTGGGGCTAGTGTACACACATACATACACACACACAGTTGGAGCAGCGAGCTCACTAGGAGCACAGACACACACACACACACACACACACACACACACACACACACACACACACACCCAGAGCACTGGGCAGCCCTTGGTCCAGGGCCCGGAGATGTTGTGTAGTCATGTGGGCGTAAGGTGCAGAGGGGCTGCTGGGTATGGCCAAGGGTGGCATGTGGGCATGTTGGGGCTACTGGGTATGGCCAAGGGTGGCATGGGGGTTAGAGAGCGCAGGGTGTCAGGAGATGTACTATCTCCATCAGAAGGGTGTAGGTGCAGACAGGTTGGTTCATTGTATATTTTGTATAGTATCTACATGCTGCATTTGACATTGTGACATGCGTTTACGTGGCAGCCATATCGGGCAGTCAAGTTTTGGTCATTATGTAAGGGATAATGTATAGAATGCCGGTCATTATTGGGAAAATAAGTCCCGACAGGGGCGAACCGGTTCCGCCCTGAAGGGACTTATTTTCCCAATAATATACATTATCCCGCTTATTACACGGCTACTTGCCAAAACAAAATAATAAACTCCCCATGATATGACTTTAGCCTACATAACCTAGCTTTTTGTTACCGTTCATCGTGGCATTTGCTGAGAAACAAATAGTTCGCAACAACACATGCTGAACTTGAATCAAACATTCTTTAGAACACAGCTGATTAACGTCTGCTTTCACTTTTGAATGAAGTTCCAGTCCTTGCGTAGTGATATGAAAGACCTGAATTAGAAGCACAAACTCTGTTGCCATTGACAGCGGTCATTATTTTTTTCAGAGGTCCTTTCCTCGAAAATAATGACCGCTAGAACTTTGGGAAATTCCATTCAAGTCAATGGAGCGTTCTACTTGCCTTGTGAAGAGCCCTGTAATAAGCATTGAGAGTGTATGGTAGTGCTGATAGTATATGGTAGTGTATTGGGGAGCAGAGTGCAGCCGGGTTGATTGAGCGTGTAGTGTACATATGTGTAGGGTACGAAGAGGCGGGTTGGTTGAGTGTGTAGTGTACATATGTGTAGGGTACGAAGAGCCGGGTTGGTTGAGCGTGTAGTGTACATATGTGTAGGGTACGAAGAGCCGGGTTGGTTGAGCGTGTAGTGTACATATGTGTAGGGTACGAAGAGGCGGGTTGGTTGAGCGTGTAGTGTAGGAAGAGGCCTGTCTAATGTTTGAGGGAGGAAAGTACAGAGTGGTTGAAAATGACTGTAGCGGAGGGAGACAGCAGTGACCCCACCAGGCCTTGACCCCACCAGGCCTTGAACCCGGGTCTGTGGAGTACTAAAACAGCTTGACCAGGCTCGTTGCTATGGCAGTCAGAGCGCATACTCAACCGCAGTGACGGCACTCCGTCACAATGACCAAGGGGGGTGATGTTTATTTCAGGGAGTAGGGAACAGCTGCTGTGCAATGAATCAAATGGATAAAGCTGCATCAGGGTGCTACCAGAGACTGGATAAAGGTGTAAGCATTTAAGGTGTAAGTGTTTGAGGCTGGTCAGGTGCAGGAAGGCTGGTCAAGGGTGTAGTTTGCATCGATACGGAGTCCTGCATACCACGTTCATGCTGACATGCGTCCATGTGGCGGCCATGTTGAGGAGAGAGGCCAGTAAGGGTGGAGTGCGTCCAGGAGGGGCGTAGGGCTGGCGGATGGCCACTCCTGCAGATGGGGACGGCCTCTCGCTCTGGAGGCGTGGCAGAGAGGCGGGCCGGGCATGTTAATGGAGAGTTTGAGGTCAGTGTCTCTAATCCCAGCGGAAAAAGCCGCCTGTGCTCGCCACCGCGGCAGCCGAAGGAAGGAGAGGGGGGATTAGGATTGGGCAGGAGAAGAACACATGCCGTTTCCCAGAGGAGGACAGGCCAGACTGTAAACGCACCCCACACCTGTCCCAGACCCTCCTCCTCCTCGCCTTACCTTCTAGACACTTTCCACCTTTTTCACATTTTCTTGCTCTCTCTGCATGACTAAGTGACTTATTTTGTTCATTTTGTAGAAAGTGGCAGAACAGATGAAATCATGCCTTCTGCAACAGGAACCAAGTTTTAGGAACCAAAGCAAATACCGTGTCACCAGCCCCTGCTTGCTTTAGCATAGCTCTTGTAAACATGCGTGAAAGGACAATGAGGGGTTTGTTAAAGTCTGACCTCAGGAGGACATAGATGACCTTCACTCATATTCCTCCACGTGCTAAGCACTTTGAAGTGTCTGATTTACCTCTTCCCAGAATTCATGAGCATGCACTAAATGTCAGAGGTAGTTCTCTATGCAGAGGTAGTTCTTTATACCTGAGCTAGGGCTATACTTAGCCACGGACAGGTTTCCTCAGTTAAGAACGGGCTAAGCTGGTAATGGGGCTTCCGTAAACAGTGTGTGTGTGTGTGTGTGTGTGTGTGTGTGCAGAATGTGTGTTTGTGTCCTATATGTGCATGTGAACCTGAGACAGCGGTCTGTGTATGCCTGTGTGTGCCTGCTTTCCCATGCTCTGCGTGTGCGTGCATCTGAAGCCAAAGAGGATGAAGTGGGACCACTTTCAGTGGTGTTGACATCCTGTGTGTGATCTCATTTCCCTCCTTTGCAGGACTAATGCCATTTGTGGCTGTTTAACGGACACCTCTCCAGGCATGTGAGAAGATCACTAGAAAAGATGCTGCCCATAGAAGATAAATAGGAAGTGCATAGGGCCCCATTCAAATACGATGAATGGATACATAATCAAATAGTAATCATACCAAGTATCTCCAAAACAAGATCCATAGACTGTGGAACAGTAATGCCAGCAGATGATGCACACATGCTAATAATAGGCTGTGCGTGATAATGCTTTATGTACCTGCTTAGCCGTTAGTCACTGGTGTATTGTTGTCCTCGCCTAGCATGCAAGGAGCGAGACTCTGGGATTGGCTCCCCTCTGTGTGCAGCAATGATGTCTTCATGTGTACAGAATGGAACCAACCAAACAGTATTCCATTATGGAACAAAGAGTGTTAGTGGCTGTTTAGCCTGGTGTTAAGCCTGCAGTTTGGAGAAGGCTCATAGTCTTCCTCTCAGTTTCCATCACAGTGTGTGTGTGTGTGTGCGTGTGTGAGTGTGTCTATGTGTGTGGGGGGGTTAGGCTGTTCACACCCAGGCCCAAACATTTCTCCCTGTCAGACCCTTGACACACACACACACATACACACACACACACACACACACACCTCTTTGAGTGCATTTACACCCATCCCTCAACAGCTGTCTCTTCCTGTCTGCTGCTGTTGTGACAGCCAGTGTATGTGCAAGTACTCTGTGTGTGTGTGTGTGTGTGTGTGTGTGTGTGTGTGTGTGTGTGTGTGTGTTTATCTATAGACACATATGTGACCCCATATAAACAGTGTTTATGGGTTGCACCTGATGTTCCATTACATGGGATGGAGAGTTATGTTTCCGATGGGTGAAAGGAACATCTCTAAAGAGACATTTAAAGGATAATTCCGGTATTTAGCACTTTGAGTCCTTTTTCTGGTTTGTTTTGGATGAACTAGAGTGGTGGACACCGACATTTTTACGATGGCTCCTGTCTCGACTTTGACTGCTTCAGAGTGGCTGGCTATGTGCATGCATAAATATGTCCTTAAAACAATCATTAACGTTGGTTTTCAAAACTGTGCAACTCACCAAGTGGTTAGTGATGTTTGCTGATGTTCCAAAACAAGTAGCGTAGTGAAGTACAGTTTCTGTTGTGTTTTATTTGGCTTTTTTATAAAATCCCATTGATTTCTTTTGGAAGATTCATTGCTCGTTGATATTATTGCGCTACCGGAAACGGAAATGGGGGCTGTTTACATTTGGTTGTAGTCTTTCCGCGAGACCATAGACTTTTACTGTCTATGCTTCAGACTCAAATATCGAGCGGAAGTTTATACGAGGTTGTGAGTAGAGGGTGACAATTTTTCGGGACTCCCGCGGGTCACGGTATTCCCGCGGGTTTCCCGCAGTACGGGAGTAAATTTCACTGTTGGTAACGTGATTGGGACGGGACAGGAAATAATAAACGGGAGCTGGCGGGAAGCCAGAGATTATTAACTTAAAAAATGACGCTGCAATGCAGTGAGTGCGCCCAAAGACGTGAGGCATTTCGTTTTAGAAAAGAGAACCAATTACAACCCACAATACGTTTGTTGTTGATTGGTAGCCTATCAGAGCAAGACAAGCAGCTGCCCTGTTCACAATCAATCAGCTTCAGCGATAGGCCCTAAGGCAAAATGGATGCAAAGAAACAGTTACAGGCGAAAGTATCAGCAAAGGACAACTCTATTCAATTGCACGAGCTGTCCGGGAAAGCGATTCTCGTTGAGTTTAATGTGTCATGCAATGTTGGGGCATGACACCTTGACGATCGCATTCCTCAATATATTTATCGCATAACCCTGGCGGAACACAAAAAATTGTTTTGTTTACTCATAGCAACGTTGCTATGCTTCGCTGGTTTAACGTGATGAGAACGGTGCAAACTTAACTGATGGGATGAGATCTAACTATGAAATGATTTAAGCATAGCCTACAGCAAAGTACTGTAAAATATGTAATTTTAATATAGCCCAAAATGATCGGCTATTAAAGAAAAGTTAGACAAGGCTTTCTGCCCTACCAAAATGTATGGTCACCGCACGCTACTGTAGCCTAACAGTCGGATAACTTTAGACATCAACATAGGGAGCGGGACGGGATTCGGGAGTCTTTCTCTCGGGATTTTGCGGGACAGAATTTTTTTTGGGGGGCTGTCACGTGATCGGGATATGACGGGAGTATTTGTGCGGGCTCGGGATGGGACGGGAGTGAAAATTGCTTCCCGTGTCACCCTCTAGTTGTGAGGTATCTGAAAAAATAGCTCCACTAGCAAATAACACAGATTTAAATCATACATTGCGTCAATATGTTTGTTTTTAATAATCAACCAACACCACTAACCACTAGGTGAGTTGCACAGTTTTGAAAACGAACGTTAAGGGTTGTTTTAAGGACATGTTTGTGCATGCCCATAGCCAGCCACTCTGAAGCAGTCAAAGGCGATTCAAAACGAGTCAGAAAGTCAAGACAGGACCCATCGTCAAAATTTCGGTGTCCACCACTCTAGTTCATCCAAAACAAACCAGAAAAGGGACTCAACGTCCTAAATAATGGAATTATCCTTTAACCACAAACAGGCTGTCAATGAACACCTAACAGTTAGACTTGAGTTAGACTTGAGTTAGACTAACAGTTAGACTTGCATAAAAAACTTGACTTGTGTATTGCAAAGAAGCTTTGACATAGAATTAAAATGAATCTGATTAGACAATGTCAATAAACAAAGCCAGTGTGTCAAATTACGTCTTAGAACCATATAAACTAAAATCCTTCTTCTATTGCTCCTCTTAGGTCTCCAAGACAACCCCTGGTACTGCGATTGCAAGATCTCCAAAGTTATTGAGCTCTCCAAGATGGCCGAGACACCCATAGTTCTGATGGATGCCTTCCTTGCGTGCAGCGGGCCAGAGAACCTGGCGGGGGTTCTGTTCCAACGGGCCGAGCTGGACCAGTGTGTGAAGCCGTCGGTGCAGACCTCTGCCACAAAGATCACCTCTCAGCTGGGCAGCAACGTGCTGCTGCGCTGCGACGCCACTGGAAAGCCCACGCCCGCCCTCACCTGGACCAGAGCCGATGGCTCGCCCTTCAACCACACAGGTAAGACACACAGCTGTGCAAATGACACACACCTGCACAGGTAACCCACCCATGCACAGATGACATGTTCTGTTCCATTAACACAGGTAAAAGTACAGGTAACTCACACCTACTCAAGTAACACACACCATCACAGACTATATGCAACAGCAGACTTACCTACAGTACCACCTAGATACATGCACATATAACCCACCTATATACATAGCTAAAACCCACCTGCATCCTTCCTGACCTACATGGTAACACAAATAAAGCACCTGTACACACCTACTTAATCAAGAGAGCTGACTAACAGCTCTCTGACTAACAGTTAACCCTAACATTAATCCCTTAATGTCCCTTTAAAGACCCACTGGACACCGACCACTGTCCGTGGTAGGTCGCCAGTTACAATATAGATTCATGGTATGTAGGTCAATCTTAATGTGGCTTAATGTACAGTATGGTCAGTAAATACGCTGACCACTGCTCAAGCAAATTGCTGATGCATGGTTTTCAGGTGTTCAGATTATTCTGGAACTTTCACCTTCAGAAATGATGTTAGTGTCTCTCTCTCTCTCTCTCTGTGTGTGTGTGTGTGTGTGTGTCTGTGTGTGTGTGTGTGTGTGTGTGTGTGTGTGTGTGTGTGTGTGTGTGTGTGTGTGTGTGTGTGTGTGTGTGTGTGTGTGTGTGTGTGTGTGTGTGTGTGTGTTCGTATGTGTGCAAGTGTGTGCATGTGCGTGTTTGATCATGTCTGTGATATGTAAGTCATTCTGAATAGAATAAATTGCATTGCAGAAAGTATGAACTATGAGTTATCCTTAGATAACAACCACATCATAATAGTTTAAAAATATTGAAGATGAAGAATGAAGAATATTTTTCAGCAGAATGTAGCAAATACGTGCAGACATCAGAATATTGCAGATTGTATCAGTATTAGGGTCCCTGTTTTTCCAAGGGAGTTCATAATGTCCAAGCTTTTCTCATGGCACACACAAAGTCCTGCCTGTCGGTATGATGGAGTAGTCAAGTATGTGTGTCTACATGACTTAAGCCTCTGGATGACTGCTGACATAGTTTGGAACATATGCAAGCCGTGCCAAGTATCAATGATGACGCAAGATCTTGCACTCTCCTGCCTAAAATGCTGCTGAGAAAGCTGGCCTAAATGATGGAGGGGGAAAGATGGAGAGAGAGAAAGAGAGAGAGAGAGAGAGAGAGACTCTCTTCATGTTCAGCCAAGATAGGTCCTACGAAGGATCTGTGAAAAAAACGGCACAAACAGTTCTCACTGATTCAGGAGAACCATTAGGATCATTTTGAAATGGTGCTGATATTTGTCAGAGCGTCACCCTCACACGGATGTGGAAGGTGGGGATAGCAGGAGAAAGAGCATTCAGCTGTGGCCATCAGGTCTTCATAAGACCTTGAACGGGATGTCCTAGGAGAGAGTATTGCAGAGGGCTGCACACACAGAGCATTCTGAAATGGATCAGGCCAAAATAAACAGTAGATATGGTCTATCTCACAAATCCAGGACATGAAACATGAAATGTTCAACATGAAGAAATCTCAGCTAGTATTTAGGTAAATGTCATCTCTGGTTGTTTTAGTCACCGGCTGTTTATCTCGGTTGATTGAGTCATTCATTGGTTACTTACTGGCTGAACTTGGTTATTTATGTCACCTACTCCCTTATGACTTGTGTCACTAACTGCTTATGTGTCTGATGTATTGTTTGTGATGCCCCACCAGTGGTCCAGGAGTCGCCTGGAGAGGGAGTTCGCTGGTCCATCATCGGCCTGAATGGGATCCTCTACAAAGATTCAGGAGACTATCGCTGCAAGGCCAAAAACGTGGCGGGAAACGCAGAGGCCTACATCACTGTGTCTGTGGCCGGGGAAGGAGGCACCACCCCCCTCCCCCCACAGATCACCCCCAGGAGCCCCGAGGGGGATGCCAGCAGAGGGTCCACCACCGCGCTAACGGGCCCCACGCCCCTCTCTTCTCCGTCCTCCTCTGGAACTACAAGCACCACCACTGCCACCACCATCACCACCACCACCACCACAACCACCCTGGCCCCGACCACCACAACCCCCAAGAAGGGACTGGGTCCAGGTGGGGGGATCCAGAGGTCTCCGCCCGCAGCCTCCCGGAAGGGCGGGATGGGGGGCACTGCGGAGAACGACAAAAACAGAAAGAAGCCCATTGACGCCAAGCCCGGCCTGGTGGACATCCAGGTGGTGGAGGAGACGGTGGACAGTGCGGTGGTGGTGTGGACGGCGGAGGGGATGCCTGGCGACGCGCCCGTGTCCATCCTGTGCACCCCGACGGATGGCGGGGAGGGGGGGGAGGAGGAGACGCGGATCAGCACGCAGGCCGGCCGCGCCAAGGAGCTCCTGGAGAACCTGACGCCGGGCCAGAGCTACAAGGTGTGCCTGGCCACCAAGGCCACGGCGCCGGGCAAGGAGCAGTGCGTGGACTTCACCACGCTGGGCGACGGCGAGAGCCCGATGCTGGTCATCGTCAGCGGCATCGCCTGCGTGCTGGCCGTGCCCCTCATCCTGCTCCTCACCTACAAGATCGTCTCGCTCTACTGCCGAGGGTCCAGTGACAGGGGCGGGTCCGGCGGCGGCAGCCAGGAGGACCTGTCCAAGGAGTCCTACGTCAAGTTCGAGACGCTGACCATGAAGCAGAGGGCCCTGAACGGCCACGTGCCGTCACACGACCTGTGGTCGCGCCGGTACACGGAGTCCGAGCGCATGCTGCTGTGCTCGCGATCCAGCATCGACTCGCAGATGACCTACAAGAGCGACAGCTCACGATCCGAGTACCTCTGCTAGCCACGGCTCACAGGTGGAGGTGTGCAGACCAGAGGTCACGGGCCACCACTGCGTTTCATCCTGTTGGCTTCAACGACAGTCGGACTTTAACGGTTCCTACTGTACGCTGACCAGCAGCTGCTAATTGGGCCAAGCTCTGGGTTGTGTTCATGGATTACTTCCAGTAAAACCCAGAACCTTTGGAACCAAGGTCTGCAGTGAGAACCATGGCTGTGCAAACAGCCTTTCAGGTTCCCATGGAATATAAAGAGATTAAAGTCCCCGAGACAAACTCTCATAGAACCCTCTGGAACGGGGTTCTTCACTTCCTCGCAAAGGATATCTCAAAAGTATTAGAGAGAACACTGTTGGCTGTCAGTTCAAACACAAAGGAACTGAATAATTCACATACTGAGGTTTTCAGTAGTAAAGGATGTATGCCACTGAGAGCCAAAACACACAATTACACACACAATGTTCAAATGTGTTCCTTCAGCGGAACAAGCCAGGTGACCTTGAGGTCAGAGGTCAGAGACGCCTTAATTCCAATCACCATGCAAACATCAGGACACAATTAGACTGGATTTGAGAACCTAAAAATGTTTCTGTTGGTTCTGTGGAGTGGCATGACTTTTCTCTTTCTCTCTCTCTCTCTCTCTCTCTCTCTCTCTCTCTCTCTCCTTCTCTCTCTCTCTCCTTTTCCTTTTTTATCTATGTGAGCATTGGCTTGCATCTCACCAGAACAGTATATTTGAATGTCAAGCCCTTGTTCTTGGTTCAGAAGGAAATCAGGTGAAAAATCCCATTTCAGGGTTAGATTCCCAATTAGCAACTGTGTGCTGCGGATGGGTGATTACCAAACATCTGTTACTGCGTAGCATAGACCTTCACTAAGAGAGATGTTTGTTACAGTATAGCATAGACCTTCACTAAGAGAGATGTCTGTTACAGTATAGCATAGACCTTCACTAAGAGAGATGTCTGTTACAGTATAGCATAGACCTTCACTAAGAGAGATATCTGTTACAGTATAGCATAGGCCGTCACTAAGAGAGACGTCTGTTACTTTGTAGCATAGACCGTCACCAAGAGAGACATCTGTTACTGCATAGCATTGACCGTCACCAAGGGAGATATCGTAGATGTAGCTAGGAAATGTCTGAGGGAATGGTTGCCTTATTTGATACGTGTTCATTTTCTATGAGTTTGAAACAAATGTGGTGACAAGATCCTACATTGTTGAATACTGTCTTTCTTTGCTAAATTCTATAAGACCCCTTTTTTAACGAAAAATATTTTGGAAGTTTTTTTCGAAATATAAATGTAAACAGTTCATACGATAGACAAATAGATGTTTTCATATGTGTCACAATGTCATGAGAAAAATTTGTTACTTCTCAATAAAGTATTTCATAATTCACTGCGTATATTTGGATTGAGTAGCAATCTGACAGCAAGTGTATTTAGAAGCATGTCCTACTCAAAAACTCTCACACTTTCACATTCAAGTTGACATGTAACATGGCTACCTTGCACACATACTGAACATGTTCATGGTCTGTTGCAGTTTATCACAACTGCTTAGATGCACTTTGATCTTGATTTTCACCTTCTCAGCAGAAGTCATCTCGTGCAAATGATTTAACACATTTTCATTGGTTTAACACGTTTTGCTACATGTTTTAAATGTTTTGAGAGTGTTTGAGTGTGGCATTTTAGCCAGAGTGCTTCTGTGTTAATTGATTTGAAAACGGGATGTCAGAGTTGACACAAGCATTAAAGCAATAGGGAAAAACTGTAATACTCTGCTCATAATAAGTCAAGGATTAGTGTCAGCTTTCTCTGGCTGTTCCCCAGGCTATATAGTTGACTCAGTACTACTTAATACACTTGCTGTCAGTTTTTGTATAACTTTAAACAGACTTCCACATTGTGTGAATGCTACCATTCTTGTACCGTACCCAAAAAACTCCTCATATCAGAACCTTAAAATTATACTACAAAGCCCATTCCACAGCTGTGAGTGACAGCTGTAGGCTACCTGTAATGGTATAGGTCCATGTATTGACGCTGACAGTGGGCTGGATCCTGTGCTATTCTGCGCTGCGCTGCGGTCCGGCTCCGTGTTTACTGTTCTCCTGAGAGGAGAGATATAGCAGGCCTTTCAGGAGGTCTCTCAGCACGCAGGGCATTCACACAGTGCTCAGACGGAATCGCTGGAACATTAGAATGTAAAACTCCTGCTGGGTGAGCAGCATGACTACTTCCTGACAGCGGTGGAACCGTGGGTGCGCATACTGTGCACACACACACACACACACACACACACACACACACACACAATGGTGAGAGAATGTGTGGTGGAGCTCCATGGGGTATGTCCTACTGGGTTACGAGGCTGAGGTAACAGGTGCATCAATGCACAGGTGCACACCGCTAATGACACACACACACACACACACACGCACACACACACATACACACACACACAGGCAAACACACACACACACACTCACAATAATAAGCTTAATTTCCCTTTCTTTCTGTCACCCTTTTCCACCAAAAAACTGGCTTTCCTATGTGTGTGTGTGTGAGAGAGTGTGTGTGTGTGTATGTGTGTGTGTGTGTGTGGGGGGGGGGGTGTATGGTGAAAAAGATGTAATGTCCTCATAATTGATGAGTCACAGTTCTGTGGATGTGATAACATGGCATGAGGATGTTCCCATGAACGCACTTACTCCACCCATCACACACACACACACACACACACACACACACACACACACACACAATTTGGGCCAGCTGCACATGGCTGCTGCCAGCTGTTGAGTTCTCATGACAGACCCTCTGACAGTTATACAAACAGCATAGTAGAATAGTGCAGAGCCCCAGGAAGGTGATCACACCCACCACTCACCCACCACTCACCCACCACTCACCTGCTCACGAATAACACACTCTCACACCCACCATTCACCTGCTCACGAATAACACTCTCTCACACCCACCACTCACCTGCTCACGAATAACACTCTCTCACACCCACCACTCACCTGCTCACGAATAACACTCTCTCACACCCACCACTCACCCACCACTCACCTGCTCACGAATAACACACTCTCACACCCACCACTCACCTGCTCACGAATAACACTCTCTCACACCCACCACTCACCTGCTCACGAATAACACACTCTCACACCCACCACTCACCTGCTCACGAATAACACACTCTCACACCCACCACTCACCTGCTCATGAATAACACACTCTCACACCCACCACTCACCTGCTCATGAATAACACACTCTCACACCTGCCACTCACCCACCACTCACCTGCTCACGAATAACACACTCTCACACCCACCACTCACCTGCTCACAAATAACACACTCTCACACCCACCACTCACCTGCTCACGAATAACACACTCTCACACCTACCACTCACCTGCTCACGAATAACACACTCTCACACCCACCACTCACCTGCTCACGAATAACACACTCTCACACCTGCCCCTCACCCACCACTCACCTGCTCACGAATAACACACTCTCACACCCACCACTCACCTGCTCACGAATAACACACTCTCACACCCACCACTCACCTGCTCACGAATAACACACTCTCACACCCACCACTCACCTGCTCACGAATAACACACTCTCACACCTGCCACTCACCCACCACTCACCTGCTCACGAATAACACACTCTCACACCCACCACTCACCTGCTCACGAATAACACACTCTCACACCCACCACTCACCTGCTCATGAATAACACACTCTCACACCCGCCACTCACCTGCTCACGAATAACACACTCTCACACCCACCACTCACCTGCTCACGAATAACACTCTCTCACACCTGCCACTCACCCACCACTCACCTGCTCACGAATAACACACTCTCACACCCACCACTCACCTGCTCACAAATAACACTCTCTCACACCCACCACTCACCTGCTCACGAATAACACTCTCTCACACCCACCACTCACCTGCTCACGAATAACACACTCTCACACCTGCCACTCACCCACCACTCACCTGCTCAGGAATAACACACTCTCACACCCATCACTCACCTGCTCAGGAATAACACACTCTCACACCTGCCACTCACCCACCACTCACCTGCTCACGAATAACACACTCTCACACCTGCCACTCACCTGCTCACGAATAACACACTCTCACACCCACCACTCACCTGCTCACGAATAACACACTCTCACACCCGCCACTCACCTGCTCACGAATAACACACTCTCACACCCACCACTCACCTGCTCACGAATAACACACTCTCACACCCACCACTCACCTGCTCATGAATAACACATCCCCTCCACTCACCTGCTCTCTCATGTCCGTCTGTCTAGTTCTCTCCTCTAGGTTTAGGGTGAGGGTTAGAGGTTAGGATTAAGGGTTAAGGTTAGGGTTCATGTGTCATGACAGTGTCATGTGTTCACGACAGTGACATGTCACTCTTATGTCGATACTGTCAAGTAAAGTGTTACCGCTTGTTTTATATCACATGAGCCTGAATGAGCCGCGGTCTCACCTGCTACCTGTTCACCTGATGCTGACACTTATTCAGAGCACGAAAC
>NW_027468630.1:28241497-28263997 GCF_046254945.1 Alosa pseudoharengus | reverse complement strand
CCAAGCCCCCCAACTCAAACATTCCTCCTCCTCATCATCCTTTGCCATAGACACTGTCATCCATCACATCGCTGGGCTCAGTTGCTTGTGAAGACCTAAAAAGACCACAAACTTGATTAGCATATAATTGTCTCCATGGGCTAAAGGGATGTTAAGTCACAAAGCTGGGCAGCCATGCAGGGCATGTCCCACGAAACACAGTGACTATCAAGCATCCAAGTCAAAGAAGACTGAACATAGCAACAAGACTGAACATAGCAACAAGACTGAACATAGCAACTCTGGAACCTCTGGAAACACAGTGACTATCAAGCATCCACGTCAAAGAAGACTGAACATAGCAACAAGACTGAACATAGCAACAAGACTGAACATAGTAACTCTGGAACCTCTGCGCTACATTATCCTCTTTGATCCATGTTCCTTTCTCTCTCAACTCCCTCAAAAACCTGCTCTACACCCCAATTGCATCAATGGGACAAACAATCAACAATATTCTGATCCATTTCCAGTACACCAAGACAGGCTAAGAAAACGAAATATACTAAAAAGCACTACCCATGAATGATTGGCACATACGATTGATAGTGTCTGGAACACTTATGTACCTTCTTCTGCTGGGGACTTCATTCTCAGAGTCTTAGGGCCAAGAAATCGATTTAACAATTTAATCCAATAAAGGAATTTCACAAGCATACAGAGACCAGCAAACAGACACACACACACACACACACACACACACACACACACACACACACACCAACACACATGCCTCTGGGTCTATTTTAAGGTCAAAGTTAGTTGATGACTACTGAAGTGCAGAAAATGACTTTAATGTTAAACCGCTAGCTTCTAAGCATTTAGCTTAGCATAAGTCTCCAGAAGGTGACGAGGTGACAAACCATTAAAGAAATACAGAAAATGCTTACAAAACCAAGCAAACAAAGACAAACACAACCTAATCTAATAATCTAATATCATCTGCTACCCTAATCCCATAACTGCACCTACTACAGCTAATAACCTGATAACACAACATGACATACAATACATAAAACTACCATAACGTAACAAAGCAATACTCTGGTTGCTGACTTTCCTTCTCAGCTTCCTGAACTTGATGTGCTAAATAAAGTCTCAGTTTCTCCTTGTCTATGAGGTCATGACATTGCTGGGCCTCCGGGCTCCCCATACCTCAACCCCATTTAAGAGCAACCTCGCAGTCCTCTCAGGCTACAGAGGTCTTCCTCAGTAGGTCTTTCATCTCTCCTGTGGTTGCTTGGATACTCTAACTCCCTTGCTAATGGGCTGAATAGAGACAAGGATGCCTCATCATTAATTTCCCTCATGCTGAATGAGAACCTGTACAAAAGGCCATTGTGAGGTCCGATGTGAAGACCCACAAAGTCAGAGAGAGTTAGGACAAAAAATTACATAAAACTGTCAGACATTTTTTCTCTTCTCTGTCTGGGGCTTGGGGTGATCAGTTTGGCCTTTGACCATCAGAATATCATTCCTGATGTTGAGATATTTTGCCGTCACCAAGATATTGCTTAATCTTCATGGTAAAAAACACTTAAAAGGAAACTGTGACATGCATGCACATCTATTGCTACCAATGCCTGTGCTGTTTGCTCTAACAATTACAGAACAGAGCTGAGAAGTAAAGAAGTCAAATTACTGTTGAACAGAACTGTGAAGGCCTGGAGAGGTTTACTGGAATTGGACCTTTTGAAGCATGTGTGTTTACACACGGATGCCTGTCTGTCTGTCTATATGTCATGTACCATTTTATTTGATACCTCTTGCTGTAGGTCCGGAACCATTCCTCATCTTTGGATATGGGAACGCAATATTTCGCATGGACCTGGATGGGCTGGACCAGAAGCGTGTGGTAGCCAGAGCTGGAACGTTGGTGCACCTGGATTTCCACCTGCCTTCCGGAATGGTGTACTGGGCCAATGGACGAACTGGCATCATCAGCAGAGCTGCCATGGATGGGACAAAGAGACAAGTAAGCTTAGCTAATGTGTTCCCACACGTCTCGTCTGTTCTTAGCGCCCTTCACTTCTATTCAGCTCTCTTCATCATGCTTTTACATGTGGGCTGCTTTCCCAATGTCCAAGTATAAAAGGAGAGATTTGTTAATTTTCTGTCTGGGTACAAATTGGGTGCTATAGAAACCAAAACTGTGAGATCTGATACATTACTGAACTAGCATGACAATATATATAATGCAATACTCTGGATGCATGGCTATGTAGACAACTTTTTCACCAATGACTAGGTACAACATGGCATTATAATATTCGGCCAACGTGGACAGTATCCCTGTAGAAAATTACACAGTGATATGACAGACAGCTACGGAGCCTGGGCGGTGTCATTGCAAGATATTTTTGTATATCAAGAGAATGTGTGCTCATTTTATTAAATTGTGCGCTCATTTTACTATATTGTGGTCTCATTTTACTAGGTTGTGTGAACAATTTAGTATATTGTGTGCTCGTTTTACTACATAGTGCTCTCGTTTTAGTAAATTGTGGTGTCATTTTATTAGATTGTACGCTCAATTTAGTAAATCGTGCACACATTTTACCATATCATGCACCCAATTTACTAAATCGTGTGTTCATTTTACTAAATTGTGCTCTTATTTTAAAAAAATTAAAATGAGAGTACAATTTAGTAAAAAAGAGCGGAATATTTAGTGTGAATTATTTAGTAAATTGTGCTCACAATTAAGTAAAATGTGCACACAATTGACTAAATTGAGACCACAATTTAGTAAAATGAGCACACTATTTAATAAAATGAGCGCACAATTTCTGGATATGCACTTAAACATATCTTGTAATGACCTCTCTAGGGTTCCGTAGTCAGTGACTTACTTTAGGCTTCTTTGCTAAAGAGGCTCTCTTTCCTTGTTTCTTCTGCTTCTCAACTTCAGTGCTGTTATATGGCACATGTGTGTCTCTGCAGCGACCCTGTCCCTGCTGTCACTGACTGTAAATAAGTGGACAACCCCCCTGTGGCATCATCCATGGGGAGGGGGCGGTAATTTCAAAGGTGCTTCCAGGCTACAGCATCCCCAAATATACCCAAATAGACCCAAATATGAGTGTTAGAAAAAAATAGGTGGAAATTGATTGTGGACATATTGTTGCTATGATCACTACCCAACAGCCCATTTCAACAGCCCATTAAACAACTTCAAAAGTTAAGCAAGTTTTTTCAGTCTTGCATTTTTTCCTGTCTGCACTTTTTTGGGGCAGCCGTGGCCTACTGGTTAGCGCTTCAGACCTGTTACCGGAGGGTTGCCGGTTCGAACCCCGACCAGTAGGCACGGCCGAAGTGTCCTTGAGCAAGGCACCTAACCCCTCACTGCTCCCCAAGCACCGCTGTTGTTGCAGGCAGCTCACTGTGCTGGGATTACTGTGTGCTTCACCTCACTGTGTGCTGAGTGTGTTTCACTAATTCACGGATTGGGATAAATGCAGAGACCAAATTTCCCTCACCATAGATCAAAACCATAGATCAAAAGAGTATATATACTTATTCACAAAGCGCATTGTGATCATGTAGTCACATCATTCCATAGAAAAACAATTGAATTTGAGCACCTGGAGATGAAGAAAGAGTGTCTATGTGAACACCACCTAAGTCTATAATTTCCCATCTCTCTCCCTTTCCCTCTCTCTGTCTCTCTCTGTCTGTAGAAGCTTCTTGTTGCAGAGAAAGGCATATCAGGCTTGGCGGTGGACTGGATTCACAATGTTCTCCTGTGGACCAATCAGAAGACTGGAACCATTCACATGGCCAGCCTAGATGGCAAAGACGAGCGGACCCTTCTAAGACAGCTGTCCCTGCCCAGCAGCATAGTTACGGACCCAAATGAGCGGTAAATCTGCCTTTTCGGCCTTTCCTCTAGTCTCAGGCTCGTTACAATGCAGACTCCCCCTCTAGATTCTCTCATTCCACTCTGATTCCTGAATTCATCTGACTCACTCTCTAGATTCTCTCATTCCACTCTGATTCCTGAGTTCATCTGACTCCCACCTTGTCACATGAGTGTGACTCAGCTATAACCCGGGGTCATTCTTAAGTCCTGTCTCACAAACACACAGCTCACATCTCTGCTCATGACTACAATATCACCCATTTTCCCCCCTTCAGGCTTAAGTGACTGTGTTGGCGGCCATCTTGTTTTCCCTCCCAGATGCTATAATGCTTGGTGCCTCAGACAGTCACATTCCTTCAGACATGGCTGGCACTTGGGTGCTAGATCTGCTCCAGTGCTCCTCACATACCGGCAGCAGAGAGGGGCCAGACTGGTACTGCCCTCCCAGCCCAATCAAAGGGCCTCTGTGAGCAGCACAAGCCCCTGACACGCCAGCGGCCATTTTGATTCCATGTCAAAACATTTGCTTTTTACTGACAGCTTAAAACTGATGGCTTGTGTGCAAACTTCACGTCACTCTTCTCTCATATTTTGGAAAACCTGCACCCAGGTTAGAGGTGAAGAATAACTGCAAGAATAACACAATCAGCAGATACTGTTTTTAGTGATCTGCCTGTCTAGACATTTCTTTCAGAAAATACTGAATAGTTCTCTGGAAACCATTGTTGTCCTGTCTCACTGCAGGTGTGAAGACTTGACTGTGAATTCTGCAGCACTGAGAATGTTTTCCTCACTTCCTCCAGATTTATATTTTGGCTGTCAGATGGAGTGACGCCAAGCATCCAGCGCACGGACGCAAACGGGGAGACGGGCACAACGGTTCTGAAGATCCCAGACCGACTGGAGACGCTGAGCATAGATTACTCGGACCGAAGGCTGTTCTGGATCCAGCAGGGCTTAGAGAACCACAGGGCCATCGGGTCATGTGACTACAATGGAAATGTCATCAATGTCTTCAACCAGGCCTTACAGTGAGTAACTAAAAACTGTCAGTACATTTGCAGTCCATGTTCAGTTCAGTTATCCACTAGATGGATGGATGGATGGATGGATGGGAGGACAGATAAATTAATCATGAATTAATTCATGTATCAATGAAAAGGTGAATGGATGAATGCGCAAATTAACTTTCACTCAGTTTGCCTCTTCCAAGTCACAGATTGTATGTCACTATTGTGTTTCACTGTATACAGTGGACAGCAGGCGAGTTTTAATGCTATTGAAAGAAGACCTTGCCTGTTTTTGTTTTGACTCTGTAGATCGAAGACTCTCAGGATGTCTGTGTTCCTGGACTATGTGTACATCACAGAATCAACATCACAAAATATCATAAGACTGGACAAGTACACAGGGGGTGCTCCAGAGACAGTTAACTCCAAACACCTGTTCCACCCCCCTGGAGATATCCGAGTGGTACATCCCCTCCAACAACCAGTGGTGGAGAATGTGGTTTACCCCTCTCCAGGTCAGTGGTCTGTCTCCTGCTGATAGAATCAGCTCATTGTTCCCTCTATGCACTTGCAGGCAGCATATCAAAATGTTATGAAGATAACAAAAAGCAGTTCACCACAGCAGATTGCCACAAACAATGTCTTTCACTGGTGCCCATTCTTCCTTTTCATCTCTCCATCTATGCACTCCCCCCACACACAACGCACACAGATGACCATCCTTCCTTTTCACCTCTCCATCTATCCTGATTCCTCATTACAGCATTGAACATTTTTTTAACACATCTCTATGTCCAGATCAGTTTCATTTTAATTGTTCAATGCCAGGAGAGTCACCAATGGCCATGATTTAGCCTATTTTTATTTTATTCTTTTTGTGTGTGTTTTATAAATTGCTTTGTGAATTGTCTGTTACATTTTATTATTATTTGTTGGCCTATAGCCTAATTATTTAAAATAAGTGTGCTGGGTTACGGGTATGCTGGCAAGTCATGCTATGTCCAGCACCTGGATTTTTTAATTTTTTTATTATGCCAATTTGTTAATTTGTTAATGTTCATGTCTGTCTGTGCTAGGTTTGGGTACGCTGGGGTACATTTTTTGTTTTGTTTTACTGTTTATTAGGCCTATTTGTTAATTTGTTAATGTTCATGTGTGTCTGTGCTAGGTTTGGGTACGCTGGTGAGTCACGCCGCTCCGTCCAGCTCCTAATGGTTTTAGTTTGATTCTCTTAGTTTGGAAACTCAGGGCACAACGGTTGATGATTATTCAGGAATTTGGCATTATGCTGTGATGTTAGGTAGAGTTCAATTCTCAGCCGTTGGTTGTGCAGTAATGTTGAGGTGTAGTTTGGTTATTGTGTGTGTTGGTGCTGTGTCCAGGGTGTGATGAGCGTGCGGGGAGCTGTGTGAGGGTGTGCTCTGGCCACGGGCACACGGGACAGTGCCAGTGCAGAGATGGCTTCGCCCTCAGTAAACATGGCAACATCTGCGAAGGTATGTGCATCTCACCATTTTGCCCTCAGCAAACAGGGCAACCTCATGTGAACGTCTGTGTATCTTAACCATTTCGCCCTTGGCAAGTTCTGTGAAGGTATGCGTCTTTCCATTTTGCCCTCAGTAAACATGGCAACTTCTGTAGCTTATATGTCTTTCCATTTCCCCCTAATTACCTTTAGCACTCGACCTTCGACCTTGTAGCCGTGGTGATATCCTTTACCAACCAGTTCTAGTTCTAGCCTACTATATTAAGGTGGGCTGGTAGAAATATTGGGTGGGCAACATAGCAAAGTGTGTGTGTGTGTGTGTGTGCATGTGTGTATGTGCATGTGTGTATGTGTCTGTTTGTGTGTGTGTGGGTGTGAGTGTTTGTGTGTGTGTGCATGCATGTGTGTGCAAATATTGGTGGTTTTCCTGCACATGTGGCAACATGACAACATGAACTGTGTGTGTGTGCGTGTGTGTGTGTATGTGTCTGTTTGTGTGTGTGTGTGTGGGGTGTGTGTGTGTTTCTGTGTGTGCGTGCATGCCTGTGTGTGCGACCATTGGTGGTTCACATGCACAAGTGGCAACATGACAACATGAACTGACAACATGAACTGTGTGTGTGTGTGTGTGTGTGTGTGTGAGTGGGTGTACGTGTGTGTATGTGTGTGTGTCTGTTTGTGTGTGTGTGGGGGTGGGTGTGTTTCTGTATGTGCGTGAATGCATATGTGTGCGAACATTGGTGGTTCACACATACAAGTGGCAACATGAACTGACAACATGTACTGTGTGTGTGTGTGTGTGTGTGTGTGTGTGTGTGTGTGTGTGTCTGTGAGTGGGTGTCCATGTGTGTGTACTGTAGGCTATTTGTGTCTGTTTGTGTGTGTGTGTGTGTGTGCTTCTGTGTGTGCATGCATGCATGTGCGTGGGAACATTGGTGGTAAGTTGTAGGAGTGTGTGTAAGGACATGTATTTTATCTCCTGGATGAAAATTATACTCTTTCCCATTCATTTCCTATGGCGGTCATTTTTGACCGTGAACAAAAAAAGTGTTTCTACGTTGAATAAATCACTCAAAATTCAAAGAAAGTAGTCACAATAAATTCTATGTGTTCAAAAGCCTTTTGTGAAGGATATCATAAGATCTTGAGGCAATCTGATAAAAAATGCCATATTTATGGTACAGGGAATGTGTAAATCGGTCATTTTTGACCGGAACAGTGTTAGAAGGTTAAAGAGTCGCAGTTCGGCCTTATCAGCAATTTGAAGCTCGGCACTACAGTGACATTTTTAACATCTGTTAAATAGCCTAATTATGTGGACTTTTTGGATTCATTTTTCATTACATTAAACCAAGGCTACACAGAAAAATATGCAAAAATATATATTCCAAATAAAACTTTTTACAATTTGCAGTTATTTACAACTGCTTACACACAATGTCAAAGCTCTTTCTAAATTGTAATTGTATTTAACCAAGCTTGTCTGGCCCACATCTGGGCACAGCTATGTACCAGCTGGCTACCCTTACACTCAACGCCACATCTACATCCAAACTGGGTTTGAGGCTGCACACTGCACAGATGCCCAACTGAAAAACCTGTCCATGAAAAAAATAATTTTGGGCCAAGCGCACAATGTTTGGGTGGGCCTAGCCAACCCTTGCCCCTGCCTAGAGATGGCTCTGTTACCAACACCACTCCCACTCATGTCATATTGCGTAAATGTTACTCATGAGTAAAAGGGTTTCTATGACAGAGAGAGTGATGCTTTATGAAGGGGAGATGTCATTATTATAATGTGTGTGTGTGTGTGTGTGTGTGTGTGTGTGTGTGTGTGTGTGTGTGTGTGTGTGTGTGTGTGTGTGTGTGTGTTGTGATTACGATCTGGCGGACAGTGACCTGTTTCTCATGATTTCTCATGATAAAAGTGGTAAAAAGTATTTTCAGGACACACAAATAATATTTGGAATAGCTAAAGCACTAATGTACGGCACACACTGCATTTACCATTTACAATAACCCATTTTCAGGATATATTGAAAATTGAAAATACTCATGAGTATCTATATGTGTGTGTGTGTGTGTGTTTCAGATGTAAACGAGTGCGCCCTCTGGACCCACGGATGCTCCCTAGGCTGTGAGAACGTTCCAGGCTCCTACTTTTGCACCTGTCCCCATGGATACCTCCTGCTACCCGACCTGAAGACTTGTCACGGTGAGGCCTCTGAGGTCACAACACTGTCCTTTAGGTTCAAGGTCACACTACCTCAGTGGAGATATTTCCACCATTAGAACAGGTGGGAACTTGGCTTCAGTAGTGAGTGGAATGATAGCGCCACTGCCACTGAGTAATGTACTGTACAGAACAGACTGGAGTCGGATGAACAAGTCTCGTAAGATCATTTGATCGAGTGAGTTGTGAAGTGGTTGCACAACTTTGCCGAATGTTTAATCTCCAACCAAAACAAGTGCTTTACTCTTCTCAGACTCAACAACAAACAAACAAGTAGACCGAGACAAATACTATCTCTCTCTCTCTTTTCTCTATCTATCTATCTATCTATCTATCTATCTATCTATCTATTTATTTTTGTATTATTTGCTCATAGCTACAATAAGATATGAAACATCTTCTCTCACTGAGATTAATGTATTTTATGTATGGTCCCTAACACAAATAAATCAAATCAATCAATCAATCAATCAATCAATCAATCTCTCTTTCTCTCTCTCTCCCTCTCTCTAACTCTGTCGGACTCTCGGCCTCACTCTGTCTTACACAAACAAACACCTACACACGGGGCTGATCTGTGTCCATAAGGTGTCTGGGGAAAGGGCATGTCTGAGCTGGTTTAGAGGTCCACAACTCTGACCCTGCGTCCAGTCCTACAAGGTCAGACCTGGTCCAAGCAGATTAAGAGCAAAGGGTGGACATGGATGTACAGGATTGGCATGGGCACGATTACAAATAAAAATAAAGATCTGCACACTGTTAGACCCTCCCATACACTTTATCCTGTAACAATATAAAGACACAGTCATTATGTGTCTTTATATTCTTGTCTTGCCTTGTGATATGATTTTACCATGCCTGACGAAGATCTTTTAAGATTGAAACACTGCGGAATAAAGTGTATGGGATTGTCTAACACTGTGCAGATATTTCGTTTGATTTTCATCTTCAGTTCAGTTTTGAGTGAGCACCAGAAAAATAAAAATGTGGATGTGCGTGCCCTTTTGTTCCATGATTAGAAAAAAGACCAAAGGCTGGGTATGTACAGAGAGAAGGACAAAGATAGAAAGAGAGGTGGCTGAACTGTAGAGCAGTAACACAATGAGAGTGGAATAATTAGAGAGATGAGGAAGAGAGTGAGAGAAAGAGAGAGAAAGAGAGAAAGAGAGAGATGAGGAAGAGAGAGAAAAAAAGAGAGAGAGAAAGAGAGTGAGATAAAGAGAGAGAGACAGATGAGGAAGAGAGTGAGAGAAAGATGATGCTGGTGTGACAATGCTGGTGATGATGATGCAGAAGATGCTGGTCAGAGCAGAGCTTTGTCTTCTCCTCTAAGTGCTATTTGGAGGAGACATCTTCTCTTCACAAGTCTTACTATGTCCGACTTGCACTCAGTTTGAATCCTCTCCTTTTACATCAACTGCACAGCCACAGACCTCCATCTTCTCCATTCAGACCTATCTTGATAGGCACGGGGGTGTTGCATCTTTTCCTCTTCCAGTTCACACAGGACACATACTCATATGCACGCATGCGCACTGCATGCACACACACACACACACACACACACACACACACAGCTCACCTGCCTCTCTCTCTCTCTCTCTCTCTCTCTCTCTCTCTCTCTCTCTCTCTCTTGTCTTGCATTCCTCTTCCGAATATAGGATTATGGCAGTGACATCCGTTAGGGTTTTGACCCAGCTCAGGGTAAGAAGCTTGCTCCTGCTCACCCTGCTGACTTTGTCCACACTGCACAACCCCCCCACCCCCACCCCACCCCACCCCACCCCACCCCACCCCACGCTTCCGCAGGCACAATATGCAGAGCAAACTGGAACCGAACATAAAGAGCAAACCTGGGGGTTTCCACTAAAGCCTTTTCTGGGCTGGCACAATCAGCTCTCCATTTAACTTGTGTTTTTTTTAAAACACTCACAACATCATGATGTCTTAAAGGAACATGCCAACTTTGCCATCTAGTTGGATAAGAGGATACATAACCTTCTCTTCTCTGTGTGTGCTATAACCCATTTTGACACCGTTTGAAGCCTAGCTTCGCATAATTCCCTGGAAGTGGTTTGTTCCAGTTAGCCTATAGCTCCTTTTTAATGTTCATTTAGCATTGCACAGTCAAAATGTAGAAAACGAAGGGACTGCACTCAAGGGCAGTATGATATCAAAAATGTAATCAAATGTGCTGAAAGGCCATGAAACAAAAGGTAACAAACATTTCGGGCCTCATTAGTGTTCTCAGTTTAAAAAACGTCACCAGGCTGCTGAGGCCTCTTATAGGTTCCTGCACCAATCACCCAATGAACGTAAGTGAACACTAAGTCAGTGTGCGTAGTCCATAGTCCAGGTGGACATATACAAATACAATACCCCAAAAGATACCCAACATCAATAATGTCATAAACATTATATAGACATTGTCAATAGCAAATGTTATAGGCTAAACTGCAAAAATACAGGTCAGAATTATCTTTGTCTTTATCCTAATCGATAGTTCTTCATCATGTCATTGGTGAATTCTATAATCACAAAAAGCAAGTTAAGACAAATTCATCATTCGTACCCCTAGGCTGAAGAGTTTTAAGGGTGAAGATCCAAAAACATTCCATTTGTAAAAGTTTTCTTTCTGTGTCCCCCCCTCTATGTGCAGGTTTGATGTTTGATATGCTCAATAACTGTTAAAGTAAGGGAGGATTTAGCATTGCTAACAGATTTGACATATTTGGATAACGCAATTAATATAATACAGCCCTGGATAATTGGGCTGTGTGTTGTTTGTGTACAAGATGTCATAATCAGAAACAGTCAAAACCTCATACTGCACATAACAGAGAGCTAGAGAAACAGCAGAAGTGGGGTGTTTGGTCTCACAAGAATTCATCAGCATTATTACATTGATCAATACATCAGCAGTATTACATGAATCAATACATCAGCATTATTACATTGATCAATACATCAGCATTATTACATTAATCAATACATCAGCATTATTACATTGATCAATACATTAGCATTATTACATTAATCAATACATCAGCATTATTACATTGATCAATACATCAGCATTATCACATTAATCAATACATCAGCATTATTACATTGATCAATACATCAGCATTATTACATTGATCAATACATGAAGGGTTCAGATGCAAAAGCCTCTAAATGCCACCTACGTCAAAAATGGGATAAAGATGGTGAGTGAATGCTCTCCTCACATAGTATACGTTAATCAAATAATTTAACTTCAAAACCCACTAAATAACACTCTCTTCCTGGTCTGAAATATCGATTTCTATGCAAAAACCTATAGGAACCGGATTTTAAATGCTCATTTAAAAGAAATGTGGTCAGACGGATTTAGAGGGTTTTGCATCTGAACTCTTCACATGGTTTTAAGACTGTGCTCCACTGCTTCCCATATAATAGGCTACTGGACAACACCTTGGACTGGCACCACCCCCATTCCCCAATCCCGACTATGCACTTAGTTACAAAGTTATGGCTTTATTAACTGTGCCATATTATTGTCAGTGAAAGGGAGAGACACATGTGTTTTTAGTCCACAGAGTGGAAAATGTTTGAGCACATGTATTGGGTCTTATCTAACTCACACAGATTTAGCAAAGAGCCGTAAACTGCCATGAACAACCATGTTCGTGTTTTGGAGTTAGCGTTTGTTTTGAGGATGAGAAGTTCAGTCGAGGGTAAGCCGCCCCAAGTGGTGTGCAATGGCTGATAAAATAGACGGGAGATTCCAGGTTTCCACCTTCGGTGCCACTCTTTAAATAGATCACTGGCCAGGTCAACTTGTCAAGAAATGTCTCTTCCCACACACATTTGTTACTCGTGTGGAAAAAAAAAATAGCCTGACAATTGTCCATGTGTGAGTTGGGGAAAACACAACAGCAGGAAACAGAGCCTCAGTGTTGGAATCATGTGGTGATCTGGATTGACGTGGATTGTCGAAAGCAGCCGGGCTGACCCCGCGGTGAATGTGATGTCCTGACTAGTTCTCTTAGCTAAACACGCCAGGCATAATGCAGAGCGACTGAAGCAGGGCTTGGCACTCCCCTCTCCCACTGCTGATGTTCTTCCAGCATGGCTGTGAGGACACCACCCTATACATTATCACGATCTCTGGGTTACTTAGGGTTACCTGACCTGGTCGCTAGGTTACCCGAGGAGTTGAGATGAGGACGGCAGAACAGAGTAGTTAGATGGAATCTCTCGAGGAATCGGCTCAGGTCCTGTCCCCACCAGAGTTGGCCGAGTCAGTTGGTCCATAGCTGTCACTCAACAACCATTTGCTGAGGGAATTCTCAAAATGTTGTGGATCAAATTGCAGGAATTCAAGAGAATTGTCAACCCACCGGGGTCCTGTGAGGGGTTTGTTGTGATTGTCGGGGTCAGAATTTGAATTTGTTTGTTGTGGCTATTGTCAAAACTTGACAATACACTGACTACCCACTGTCAGAACGAAATATGGTGAAGCAGCATTTGCTACTGCTACTATGCAGTTCAGCTCAGGAACCAACTTCAGGACCTACAGTAAGAAAATGCTCCAGCTGCTACCTGTTTTAAATTCAGACTCAAGGCAAGACTCTTGTCTGATTACACAGAGATATTTTAAATTGCACTCTGTGTTTTATTGGTTTTATTTATGATTTTATATTTTCTTAAAGGTGCTCTAAGCGATGCTGGGTAACGTCACTTCTGTTGACTTTCAAACAAAACAGAGAGCTAGCTCGCTTCCTCCCCCTCCCTCCCGTGCTGCTCCCGTGCAATTAAAACTCTCCTAAACGCGCATCTCGTCTGTGATTTGCTGGAACAGTTTGTTATGTTTTTATGGGCTAGGTTTGCCCAGGTTGTTTTTGTTGCCGTTTTTGGAGCCTGGGCTGTCCACAGAGATCGCGTTTTTTTACAGTGTATTCAGGACACAGACAGCTAGCGGTTGGTTAGGTGATGTTTTCAGTAGGCCTAAGTGACATAAAATGTTTTAGCCTAAAAAACGTGTGGCATCGCTTAGAGCACCTTTAACACATTTTGTTTTACTACTTTTATTCCATTCTATTTTATTTTATTCTATTTATATTATTTATGCCTTTTTTATTCTTAATTACATGCACTCAGGACTATCTATTTTATGACCTTTTATGACATATCTATTTTATGCTCTTTTTTATGTTGGATGATATAGCAACTTATGTATTTTTATTTCTTTTATATTTTTCAATTTCTCATATTTCCACATTTCTATTTTCCCTTTTAGTGTATTTTTATTTTCCTTTTCAAGATGTGTATGTGTCCATTGTATATGATCTCTGGTCTCGGATGATGTGAAGCCTTGAGTAATGCGCTATACAAATAAAGATGTCTTGCCTTGCCTTGAGATGAAACCTTTTGAACTTTGAACCTTGACTTCAGATTTGACCCCTGTACCTTTCTCATCAGAGCGGACGCCGTGTGTGGAGAACGCTACACTGTGTGAGTACGACTGTGTACACACACAGAAGGGAGATGTGTGTGTATGCCCAGAGGGGTCTCTCCTGCAGCCCGATGGACACTCCTGTTCAGGTGTGTTCAGTGACAATGTGTGTGTGTGTGTGTGTGTGTGGTGATATATGTGTGTGTGTGTGTGGGGGGGGGGGGGGTATGTGTGTGTGTGTTTAGTTTGAGTATATGGTTTGGGTATATGTCTGTGGGGATGTGTGTGTGTGTGTGTGTGTTTGTGTGTGTGTGTGTGTATGGCAGTTTGTTGTAGTAGCTCATACTGTCCCCTATACTCAACTCTGATTTCCCAGGATGCACTGCTGCTGACAGAGGTGGGTGTAGTCAGGTGTGTGTGCCTCTCGGAGCAGGCCGCTGGGAGTGTGAGTGCGCACCTGGATACAAGCTGCAGCCAGACGGGAGACGCTGCACTGCCACAGGTGGTGCTTACATACACACACACACACACACACACTCTCTCTCTCTCTCTCTCTCTCTCTCTCTCACACACACACACACATTCACACACATACACAAAGACACACTCACACACACACACACACACACACACAAAGACACAGCTCTGGCCTTTCCTGATGTTCTCCCATCTCTGTTCCAGGTCCTCCTCCTTACCTGCTCTTCGCTAACCTGGTGGACATCCAACAGCTGAAGACAGACGGAACCGAATCTAGGAAGGTCGTAGAAGAACCCGGAGGAACCATCATTGCCCTGGACTATGACCCTGTAGAGAGCAAGGTGTGTGTGTGTGTGTGTGTGTGTGTGTTTGTGTGAGTGTGTGTGTGTGTGTTTGTTTGAAGTGCAATGCTTCCTGAAAGTGTTCAGTGGTAGAATCCTCTCAGGAAGTGACAAGATTCACACTGCCCTCTAGTGGCAATGTGATGTACAAGTGATCAGAATGTGGATGGTGTATAGGTGTGTGTGTGTGTGTGTGCGTGTGTGTTTGCTCATGAGTGTATTCCCATCTCTCTACCCTCTCTCAGGTGTATTTCTCCAGCATGGCCCAGGGTCAGATAGAGAGGGCAGATCTGACCGGCGGTGCCCGAGAGGTAGTGGTGTCTTCTGGGGTGGACTCCGCCGAGGGGCTGGCCGTGGACTGGATGAACCGCAAGCTCTACTGGACCGACAGAGGGTCAGTTCAGCACTCACACACAACTTAGCTCTGTTCGAGATATGGCAGATAATAATTGCATGACTTTCATTTACAAATTTAAATTATTACTTTAATATTACTTTTCTATTAAATTCTAGTTTGCTACTCTTTTCCAGTTCATTCTGTATTATTATGACCGCCGCGCAGCGAAGCGGCGGTCATATAGGTTTAGTCAGAATTTTTTTTTTTTTTTTTTTTTTTTTCGCATGTCCAAATTTCCGTCAAGAATTCCCAGGACACTGAAAGACCGGGGTACACGAAACTTGGTGGGCATGTAACCCCACATGGATAGCATGGAACCATTGCTTTTCCTTTTGATCTGTAGCCCCCCCGCTGGACTGGACCCCCCGAAAGGAGGGTAGGGCAGACACAGTTTTCTGTAAATATTTTGAGAACCGTAGGGCCTAGGATGACCAATTTTTTGCGTTTGTTTGCCTCCAGGGGTCATGTAAACCCATTCCATATGCACACATGTGCATAAACAGATACACACGCACACACATACATTCACAGTAATCCTGCACACAGATACACATGCACACACACAGGCACATAAACAGGCAAACACACAAGCACATGCACATGCACGCACACACACCCACACACACATAAACATAAACATGTACACGCACACATGCACACAATTCAAGAATTTCTCAGAATTATGAACAGGCAAGATGGGGGTGGGGTTGTATAAAATGTATATTACATGTGAAATCGAAATCGATTATGAAATCGATGAACTAATCATGTTTTGGTACTTGTTGTCTAGCAGATACCAGTGAGAATTGAGTGTACATAATGCAATTCAGTGAGACAGTTAGAATCATATATGCCTTTCAGCGTGACTTATTTTTGTGGGAAACATGTGCTGGACTGGGCGGCGGTCATATTTTGTACCGCTCTGCGGTACATCTAGAAATTTAATTTTGGCTCTGTGTTGTGTCATTGTGATACATCTATGGTTATGGTTATGGATTTGGCAGATGCCTTTGTCCAAAGTGACACACAAATACAAAACAACATAATATTTAAAATTGAACAGGGAACAGATTAGAATGTTGGTCAAATATAATAAGGAGAATAGTAATAATAAACAACAATATCAATTCAATCAAGTTCAATGTTGAACAGGAATGTCTTTAGACCCCTCTTAAACGACCCAAAACTACCACAGGAACGGAGAGCACTGGGCAACTCAATCCACCAACCACTGAGGAATAGAGTCTTGAATTAGACCAGAGCCCGTCTACAGAGAGCCTTGCCACTCCGTATTAAATCCCATTGTACCGAATTTTGGATGCAGTTCCACCAGAGTTCCACTGGGGGCGATCGCCATGAGTGCAGAATGAATGGGAGTCAATGGCGCTAGACGGCTAAAATTGTCTCTTTCACCTGATTGTCGTTGACAAATCTCAGATTTGATTGTAGTTTGTATAATTTCAACATGGGTTATAGGTCAAAAGTTGAATGAACGAGTACTTATGTCCTTTTGATTTCTTACAGGTTGGGTCGTTGTTGCACATAACACGCTAGCATTGTGCTAATGAATGACGTCATTGACACATTTGAAAGGCTTTTAAGAACAATTAAGTGACTTTAAAAAATATAATACTCAACCAAGTGTATTTTCTTTGCCTCCCCTTTCGAATACAATACTCAAATTACTTGAAAAAAAATTATATCCCGAGAAAAGTGGATTTTGAGGGGTACAGCTCCATAGACCTCCATGCATTCTGCACTCGTGGACGAGCGCTCTCATAGACCTCTCCAGAATAAGTCCCGCCTCCGTAACTTCCGTATCCATCCAACTTCCGGGCGTGGATTGTCTATGGGGACTAACATGGCGTTTCGAAATATCATACCGGTAAAACATCTGTAGGTAGCGAAGTTGAAAAAGCTGGTGGGCAGATTGGCCTACACACTTCTGCCATATAGTTTCCACTGGATTTTTTGATTGTCGGTGCCGTTTAAGTAGTATACTATAGACTATACTACTCAAACGGCACCGAAAATCAAAAAATCCAGTGGAAACTAGATGGCAGAAGTGTGTAGGCCAATCTGCCCAGCAGCTTTTTCTACTTTGTCACCTACAGAGTTTGACAGGTACGATCTTTCAAAACGCCATGTTATTTCCCATAGACAATCCACGCCCGGAAGTTGGATGGATACGGAAGTTAGGAGGCGGGATATATTCTGGAGAGGTCTATGTGGAACCACAGAAGGAACTGCAACCAGTTCAGAAACCGGAAGTTTTCCGAGAGTGGCAGTTCTCCCCTTATTAGACATTCTCTGATTAGACCTAGTTTTATCAGTTTTTAACATCTAGTAATGTTTAATACTATTCTATTTGTTACATAATACAAAAGCAATATTTGACCCTAGTCACATAAGACTATGCTATGATATGCTGTAGCAAGATGCTGTGCTAATGTTATGCTATGGTATGATGTAGAAAGATGATGTGCTAATGTTATGCTATGGAGTGCTGTGTGAGAAGATGCTGTGCTAATGTTATGTTATGGAATGCTGTGTGAGAAGATGCTGTGCTAATGTTATGTTATGGAATGCTGTGTGAGAAGATGCTGTGCTAATGTTATGCTATGGTGTGCTGTGGGAAGATGCTGTGCTAATGTAATGTTATGGAATGCTGTGTGAGAAGATGCTGTGCTAATGTTATGCTATGGTGTGATGTAGGAAGATGCTGTGCTAATGTTATGCTATGGTATGATGTGGGAAGATGCTGTGCTAATGTTATGCTATGGTGTGCTGTGGGAAGATGCTGTGCTAATGTTATGCTATGGTGTGCTGTGGGAAGATGCTGTGCTAATGTTATGCTATGGAGTGCTGTGGGAAGATGCTGTGCTAATGTTATGCTATGGAGTGCTGTGGGAAGATGCTGTGCTAATGTTATGCTATGGTGTGCTGTGGGAAGATGCTGTGCTAATGTTATGCTATGGTCCAGTGTAGTCCAAGGCCGTGCTGCTATATGTAATATATTATAGCTAAATGCCGCTGGCTCCTGAAGCATCCCAGTGTGGCGGTCTTCATTGTGCTGTGTCTGCTGCAGGGGTCCCAGCATCTCCCGCTGTGGCCTGAACGGCCAGCACAGAGAGGTGCTCATAGACACGGACATCTACAAGCCCCGGGGCATCACTGTCCACCCCAAAGCCCAGTAAGGACTAGCATGCATGCATACACACACGTGTGCACACACACACACAGCACGCGCACATGCACAGAGGCACACCATCACAGGCTGGCTAGACAGCAGGGAACACGGAACAAGGAACAGGGATTAACATGGCTTCTAGAATCATGAGAGGAGTGCCAGTAGAGTTCTTCAGGCTCTTTTTCATGGTCATACTGAGAAACCTAAAATCGTGATCGTGAATGATATTCCAAATTCGGTCTTACAGTCTTTTACACATTTCTCATGATTATAGTGGTAAAAAGTGTTTTCAAGACACACAAAGAATATTTGGAATGACTAAAGCAGCACTGTTTCGAACATAACTTGATTGCATTTGCCATTTCTAATGACACATTGACAGAATTTGTTGAAAATACTCATGAGTATATCTATGTGTGTGTGTGTGTGTGTGTGTGTGTCTCTGTGTGTTTGTGTGTGTTTGTCCTTGAGGAAGCTGTTCTGGACAGACTTGGGCGGCCGTCCCTCTGTGGTGGCGTCGAGGCTGGACGGCGGTGGCCGTGTGCTGATCGCTCGTGAGGGTCTGCTGACCCCAAGCGGCCTGGCGCTAGACCAGCATGCCGAGCGGCTCTACTGGTGCGACCTGCAGAGAGGAGCCATAGAGTCAGCTGATCTGGACGGGGCCAACCGACACACACTGACCCAGACGCAAGTAGGTGAGGCTTCTGTGTCACACACACACACACACACACACACACACACACACACACACACACACACTCACACGCACACACACACGGACCACACACACATGGAGCAGCTAATCAGCATGTTCTTATCAGGTATCAGCAGAACACTGTGCTGGCCGTGTAGCTCATAGTTGTCCAGTGGAGTGAGGCAGAGCCATAAATGAGCCTCCATTTTATATATTACAACCCCATTTTGAAAAATGTTGGGACAATGTCATTGTCAATAAAATGTAATATGATAATTTCATTGTTTTTTGGAAACTATATGTTCATTTTGAATTTGATGCCATTAACTGTTAGCATGTCTCATAAAAGTTGGAACAGGGACATATTTACTGCTGTGTTGCATCTTTACAACAGTCTCTAAACATTTAGGAACTGTGAACACAATTTCTGGTGTTTTGGAAATTAAATGTTGTCCCATTCTTGAACTGAATTCTAGAATTTCAGCTGTGCAACAGTTTGAGGTCTTCATGTTTTCCATTTCATGGTGCTCCAGATCTGTCAGGTCTGGACTGCAGGCAGATCAATTTAACAGCTGGACTCTTCTACTATTGAGCCATGCTGTTGTAACATGGGCAGAATGCAGTTTGGCGTTGTCTTCCTGAAAGTATAAGGCCTTCCCTGAAAAATATTTTGTCTGGATGGCAGCCTATGTTGCTCCAATAGCTACATCATTCCAGATGTGCAGAAGACCCCTGTATGATGATGAACGCTGGCTTATGAACTGTAGGCTAATAACAAGTCCATAATTTCCAAAACAAATGTCAAATCTTGATTGGTCTGACCACAGGACAGTTGTCCACTTTACCTGTGCCCAGGCCCAGTGTGTGGACCAGGGCTACATAAGGATTCTTCTTTGCATGGTAGAGTTTTAACCTGTGTTAATAGATAATGTTTATCGGAGGTTTTCCTGAGCCCATGCAGTGATTTGCATTACAGAGAGAGGTCTGTTTAATGCACTGCTATTGGAGCAACAGAAGGATCATGGCCATTCAATATTGTTTTTCGGCCCTGTTCCCATGCAAAGATTTGGTAACACTTCATAATAACTGCACACAATTCATAATTTATTAAGCATTTGTGAACTATTAGTAAATGGCTTGTTGATCATTTGTAAAGTATTGCTAATACATTATTTCTCATCAGTAAAGCATTTGTACACACACTTACACATGGTGTGTGTTCATATTAAATAAGCCTATATCTAAAATATGTTTATAAATCATTTTAATACTTAATAAATCATTTGTTAATCATAATAATTTGTTGAAGACGTAATATTTCCATTATTTATCAGTTGTCACATGTACATAGGCACTAATGATTAGTTAAGATGTGAATACATGTTTTATAAACCACTTTCTAATAATAATTTATAAACATATACATGGACAAACAATGTATAACCATTTAAAAACCATGAATATAAATGGACAACCCATTTATAACTGTATGTACAAGTGCTTTACTAATGAGAAATAATGTATGAGCAATACTTTACAAAAGATGAACCAACCATTTACTAATAGTCTACAAATGCTTAATGATGAATTGTGTGTAGTTCCCAAAGATTTCTCTGGATTCTCTGAATATTTTCAGGATATAATGCCTTAAAATGCTATTTCTCTTATAGTGGTGTCAAATAGACTACCAGTGTACCATAACTGGTTTTCTCTCATATTGGTGTCGAATAGACTACCAGTGTACCAGCTGGTTTTCTGGTACACTGCTATATCACCAGGGCCACAATGGGTCCACAAGTGAAGTGCTCCGGAGCCACTGCATGGTAGCTAAGGAGCTGGGCTGAATGTGGGTTCAATTCCTGGCCAATGTGCCCTTGCCCCTTGATCAAGGCACTTAACCCTGAGTTGCTGTGGGGATGGTCCTTGTAATATAATTGACGTAAAGTCGCTTTGGATATAAGTGTCTGCTAAATGATAAAAACAAAAAAAAACGTTTTAGAAGACTGGTCTAATCTTTTTGAATGTACGCAACACTATGATGTCTAGTGTAGCCATTTTCATTGATTCTAGCAGAAGCTAATTGTTGCAGCAGGCGCTACGTAAACAGAATGCTTCAGTTACGTGTAGCATCCCTGTGAGGTGTAGTGGCTGTCCCTGTTGTGGAGGTGTTGGGTGTCAGTGACGTCTCATCTCCCCTCCTGCAGGTCACCCCTTCAGCCTGGCCGTGTTCGAGGACTCCGTCTGGGTGTCGGACTGGCAGGGGAACCAGCTCCTCCAGCTACAGAAGACTCGGGGGGCACATACACCTCAGCGCCTTGATGCCAACATCGTCCGGCCGGCAGGACTAGTCATCATACACCCCTTGGCCAAGCCTGGTGGGTGAATAACACAACACACCAACGTTGTTAAAAAGTTAAAGTAGCCAGGGCACCGTGGACAAAATGATTGATTTACTGTTTCATTGGTAAGAGGGATGAGCAATGACAATAACACAGTAAATCAGTCAATTATTCCAGTGTGGAATAGAGTTATAGTGTGCAGTGGTTATAGTGTGAGGTGGTTATAGTGTGGGGGTGGTTATAGTGTGGGGTGGTTATAGTGTGCAGTTGTTATAGTGTGGGGTGGTTATAGTCTGCAGTGGTTATAGTGTGGGGGTGGTTATAGTGTGGGGTGGTTATAGTGTGGGGTGGCTGTAGCGTGTGGTGACTACTGCTACGGATACTACCTGAAGTATCTGTGCACAGGGACATTTTGTCAAAGTCTTTTTAGGCAAGTCCCTCCACTCGGCAACCATATTGCAACACATTTTGGGCACTTATCGGGCATCTATTTCGGGCAGAACTTCATAACACCAACCTCGCTTCAGCTGCGAGATCACACTACACGATTGACACGATTTATTCACAACATACCACATGATTGGCACGATGTATTCACATGTCAACTTTTGGCGGCTGAAGGGGCAGAATATGTGTAGACGACTGCCATGTTTGTGTTAGGAACTAACCCCATTTATTTCTATGGGAGATACTTCTTCTTGTGTCTCTTCTTTTGTTTTTAAGTAAGTTATCTGAACATCACTCTAAAATTATACTTGCCCACTAAACTAAGGGCACGATCTGTCCAAGACATAACTACTTCCTGATTGGTCCAAGACATAAATACTTCCTGACTGGCCCAATGTCCATCCAGTGATGACACTACCTCTCTCTCCTCAGGGGCGGATATGTGTCTCCACCAGAATGGGGGTTGCACCCAGTTGTGTGATAGCAGGCTTGGATTGGCTCACTGCTCTTGTCACTCACAGTATATCCAATCAGCTGATGGCAAG
>NW_027468630.1:28206497-28233997 GCF_046254945.1 Alosa pseudoharengus | reverse complement strand
CAAAGCCAATGGTTACTAAATGAGACAACTGGTGTAGAAATACATCCAAGCCAGTTTAAGGCTATGAAGGGATTTTTTTCATGACTTTCAGTCGCTTTGGTGCAAATCTCAAATCATTATTAATGTGTATTACAGCAAGTGCATTTTGCCAATCAACTTTTCAGTGCCATCAGAATGAACATTTCTGTGTCACTGTTATGAACAGGTTTGTCCAAATGCTCCATTATTAATGTGTCACTGTTATGAACAGGATAGTCCAAATCCTCCATTATTAATGTGTCACTGTTACTGTATGAACAGGATAGTCTAAATGCTTAACCATCAATCAATAGAACAGTTAAGAGGACATTGTGGGAGATCAGACAGGATTCAAGTGTGTTGTCTACTGGTACAGTACACTGTTTGTAATGCACTTTGTTGCCAGACCATGTAATTTATTTTCATACGTGCAAAAGCATTTGCCTGGTGTCTGGCCTGCTGTCTACTGGTACAGTACACTGTTTGTAATGCACTTTGTTGCCAGACCATGTCATTTATTTTCATACTTGCAAAAGCATTTGCTGCTCAACAAGATACATATTTGTTTATGATTTATGATGAGATGATGTGGGGGTTGAACAAGAAGTTTTGAAAATGTCCATTCTGATCTGAGAAATGGCCCAAAGCGTCTGGGAACACTGTGATAACGTTGCGCTTGCTGCAGTCTGCTTGGGAGAGGAAGGTGGCACCCATGGCAGACATGCCCACTGCCCCTCTTACATAGGTTACTAGTTCATCTACATACATAAGGCCCCTAGTTCTGCATGACATGTCACAGTTGTGGGACAATGTCACCTGCGCCCCAAACGTGTGTGTGTGTGTGTGTGTATATGTGTGTGTGCCTGTGTGTGTGTTTGCATGTTTGTGTCCGTGTCTGTGTGCGGGTGTGAGAGAGGAAGTGTTAGAGGCCAAAATATGGCTATGACTGCTTCAGATATCTCACATCTGAGATGAGTTGAGTGTGTGTGTGTGCGTGTGTGTGTGTGTGTGTGTGTGTGTGACTTTGAAAGGAGACACAGGAGGCAGGACAGCGGGTTGGGAGCAGAGTAGTCCATTGGGTACTCAGTCAAACAAGAAAAGAGATATTCATATTCACTTAACCCTAAAACACACACACACACACTCACACACACACACATACACACACACACACAGGCAGTCGCTCACACACATTATTGTGTGTGTATGTGCCTGTGTGTTTGTGTGTGTGTGTGTGTGTGTGTGTGTGTCCAGCTTAAAACTGTAGAGTAACACAATCCAGTAGAGGGAATGTGTCGTTTCTTTATTTTCCCACTGCCACTGTTTTATGTGTGCATACCATGAGATGGATTAGTTAAAGTCCAAATGAATACAGTGTGTGTGTGTGTGTGTGTGTGTGTGTGTGTGTGTGTGTGTGTGTGTGTGTGTTGCAGGTCCAGGAGACTGAAGAGGAGAGAGCATCCATCAGTGGACAACATGAGTGAGAGCAGCACAAGTGAGGGCAGCATCACAGAGACCATCACAGCAGGGACCCCACGGGTATACGCATACACACACACACACACACACACACACACACACACACACACACACACACGAGCACACACAGACTCATACGCACACACATGCGCGCACACACACACACACACACACACACACACACACACACACACACACGAGCACACACAGACTCATACGGACACACATACACACACACACATATAACAAACATACACACATCTCTCTCTCACACACTCACACACACACAAGTGCGCGTGCACACACACACACACACACACACACACACACTCACTCTCACAAAAGCACACATATTCACACACACTGAACAGTCCAATGTGTTTACACACACAATGTGTTTTTTAGTGATGGCCCACAGGCATTGACTAGTCCATTTTATTTTTCTGTGTGTGTGTGTGTGTGTGTGTGTAGTTTTATGTGGTCTTGGAGCATGGAGCGTGTGTAGATGGGAAGATCGTCCATGTTGTGGGCTGCCAGAGAAGACCGGTGTGTCCGTCCTGCTCCTCTGACACGGGTAAGAGGATATGTGTGTGTGTGTGTGTGTGTGTGTGTGTGTGTGTGTGTGTGTGTGTGTGTGTCCGTCCTGCTCCTCTGACACGGGTAAGAGGATGTGTGTGTGGCTAACATGAGGCTCCCCACTCCTTACGCCTCATGTTGCCTCTTCCATATTCCATTGTGTCTGTGATCATAGCAAGTCTTACTGGTTAGCGTGGCCCACTGGTTAGCACTCTGGACTTGTAACCGGAGGGTTGCCGGTTCGAGCCCCGACCAGTGGGCCGCGGCTGAAGTGCCCTTGAGCAAGGCACCTAACCTCTCACTGCTCCCTGAGCGCCGCTGTTGGTGCAGGCAGCTCACTGCGCCGGGATTAGTGTGTGCTTGACCTCACTGTGTGTTCACTGTGTGCTGAGTGTGTTTCACTAATTCACCGATTGGGTTAAATGCAGAGACAAATTTCCCTCATGGGATCAAAAAAGTATATATACTATACTATACTAAGTCAATCTTTCATTTGTGTGTGTGTGTGTGTGTGTGTGTGTGTGTGTGTGTGTGTCTGTGTATGTTGTGTGTGTGTGTGTGTCCGTCCGATGTGATGTTGTGCGTCCATACGACGTTGTGTCGAATGTACTGTATGTGTGTTTGTATGAAAACCATAAATAGGGTTTGTTTGTACTGTATAGATACTATAAGAAAATAACCTTTTCTGTAATCACTGTTACTGAAACACCTGTCTCACCCCACCTCACCTATCTCACCCCACCCAACCTGCCCCCCCCCCCCCACCTCATCTGTTTCACCCCACCCCACCTATCTCACCCCACCCCAGGTGACAGCATGGTGTCAGATGAGCCTGGTGTTGGGGTGTCTCCCTCGGAACAGCGGAGGTTTGGGACAGGCTGTGCCCCTTCTCCGGTGGACGCCAGCAGGTCAGGGGTCACCAGGAGTCCCCCAGATAACCTCATCCTGCTGGACGAGCCGAGACCGCCCAGCCCCTGCCTTCTGTGAAGACGCAGCCTGCTCCTCAGACACCGCCGCCATGCAGATCTACAAATGGAGGAAATGACACATGAAAGAGGAACAGAGGAGAGACATGTATGGACCAAAAATAAGAGAAACGTATATATATATATTGTAGATCTTGTTTGTATTCCTTCTGCGTTGAGAATGAGCTGAGCGCTCTGTGAGTGGTCCACCCCGTGAGGATGCTGAGGGTCCCCAGAGGTGATGCTGGAGTCTGGCTACTGGCCTGTGTCCAGTCATCTCAGGGGAGGTGTGTCTGTGTATGTATGTTTGTGTGTGTGCTTTTGTCTGTGTGTGTGTATGTGTGTGTGTGTGTGTGTGTGTGTGCGTGTGTGTGCTTGTTTGTGTGTGTGTGTTTGTGTGTGTGTGTGTGGGGGGGGGGGAGTATAGATTAGAAGGGCTCAGAAGAGAGGAGGTATGTGTGTGTGTCTGTGCCTGTTGGGTATAGGGGGTTGTAATGGTCAGGGGATTTAAGTTAGGGCGGAAACCTACATCTCAGTAACTTTACGACGGATCTTACACACAGGTCCAGAGGAACGTGTGCCTTTGTGTGAAGGCAGACATATTCTTAGTGTAAATACCATTAATCAAACTGTTTCACACAGCCCTCCTGTAGTCATCTGTCCTCCTGTTATAATGCATTACTGCAGTTTGCAGGGCGGCTCAGTGGGTCCTGTTTATCTATCATCTATTCAACAGTAGTTTACCTGATATTCTTAATTTACTTTATTTAGATGGATAAATATCTCACTCTTCTTCCAGAAAAAAAAATCTCCTTCTCTATCAGAAGTTGTACATTTTTTTTTTGAGTTGTGTTTCTTTTTGCTATGATAGATGTTAAGATGGTTCTGGATGGTTATGGACTCGGGTAGGACTGTGGCCAGTGCAGGGCCCAATCAGAACTAAATCAGTTCTATATATATATATATATAGAGAGAGAGATAGAGAGAGAGAGAGAGAGAGAGAGAGAGAGAGAGAGAGAATGAGTCATAAGGCAGACAATGGAAAGATTCCTCTAGAATCTAGATTCCTATATAGATTTCTACGTATATAATATTGAGCATTAACATGGTCAGATATGAACTGATAAGACCTGAATAATGATGTGTCCACTCTGAAAGACAGCTCAGCGGCTGTGGCACTCCTGCTGCAGTTCCTTGTGTTGCTGCAGTGCTCATTTCTGTATTTATTTTTGTATTCCACAGGACAAACTTAACACTGGGCTCCCTATTTGTCACATGTTCAACAAACATGTTCAACACGTTATAACTGACTACAAATACCAGTTTGTGGTTTATAATGTCATCATCCAAGGTCATTGTCCTTTATTAAATAGAAACTGCTCCGTGGGAGTTGGAAAGATGTTTAAAAATGAAGTAATTGTCTCACCAGAGCCCTCAGTAGAAATCCAGTACAGAAACCTCAAACAGTCAAATAAAAGATGGTTAGATTTTTTGAGAGAACATGCTGTAGAAATTAAATGTTAGTGGTGCTTCTGAATTCTGCTCTTAAATTCTATTCTCAGTTTGCTGTTCTTTTTTCCCCCAGCCAATAATACTTGAATGCTAATTCAAAGAACCAACCTCTTTCAAAAATCCAATTTGCAACTGGTATCAGTTTTCTGATGAGCCCCTGGCTTCATTATTGTACTGGTAAAGTAGGCTTAGGCTGTGTTTGTTCTGCAGCTGATGATGAACAAGTCTTTCTAGAGCTATAAAAACACTCGGATCCTCTGAGGAAGGGTCCTTGTGTTGGGTGATGAGGACAAGTGGATCTCTGCAAATCAGCTCACTGCCTCTGTAGAAGATGTCTGTTTCCATGCCATGTAGCAATAAAGGCTTTGTTGTACCACACGGCAGACATTGTGTCCTCATTGCATTCTCACTTTGTTTATTCCACAGATCCATTCTAGACCTTACAGATCCATCTAGATCCAACCAATGACTAGGAATCTAACTGTATGATATGGAGAAACTTCACACACGACACACACACAAACACGTACAGTACAACACACTACCCTGCTGATGTAGGTCTGAAGTAGAACTGTAGAAGTAGGAACTAACAACTCAAAAAATAAAGGAACTCCTCTTGGACACAAGCTCATCCGGTACTTTATGTGCACTGACACAGACACACACACACACACACACAGACTGTTGTGGAATGTTGTGGAGATGCTCTGGCACCCTTGGAGAAGCCGAGCGAGCTGAGTGAGGTTCTCCGTGCAGAGGAAGCAGTCAATAGTGAAGAGCAGCACTTTGTTCTGGGAGAAAGGCAGGAGGGAAAACAAAGCGTATCGCTTCAAAACCATCAACGACCAACATCAATACCGCTCACTTGCTCCCTTTCACAGACAAACAGCTTTGTACACACACACACACACACACACACACGAACACTCACTTGCAGACACACAAACACACACATACCCACACACAAACACACACACAAACTCACTCATCACACCATCAGTGGCCCACATAGATATTGATTTCTTGGTAGCCTCTCTTATCTATATATTGCTCTCTATAATGGCCAGCAATCAGAACCTCCTTCACTCCAAACACAGATGAAATGAGCCAGAGCTCCAGCGACATCAAACAAGGAGAAGTAGTAGAAAGGAGGAGAGGGGAAAAAAAAGAAACCCTGAAATTGGACCCGTGTCAATTTCTTTGATAATAGCCCTTGCCAAGGTTGAAGGAGCTTGGGGTGAGTAAAAAAGATAGGTTTGCTCCTGAGCACTAAACATTTCTACCGTGCCTGTCTCTCTCTCTCTCTCTCGTGGTCCCTCGGTCCTGTCTCGCCGGAGTCAAAGGACACCACTTATGGCCTTGTATCAATAAATGTGTATTTGATTATATGCCCCATGCCTGGTTGTTTATTTGATTATATGCCCCATGCCTGGTTGTTTATCCTCCACACACACTCTGGAGGGGCCCCTCACCTCTGTGACTCTGAGTCCCTGAGCTAAACAAAGGATCGGAGTCTTTCCATCTCTATTGGCTGCCTGATGATTCTCATACATATAGAAATATCTATAGATATGATAGATAGATAGAGACAGAGTGTGAGAGAGAGAGAGAGAGAGAAATAGAGAGAAAGAGAGATGGGGTGGGGTGAGGAAGGCACACATCTGTTGGGAGAAGAGCAGTCTGTGATGAGAGTGGAAAGAGGAGAGCCTGCCTCCCAGCCCTGCTTCCTCCCGCCGTGTGTGTGTGTGTGTGTGTGTGTGTGTCCCAGCCCTGCTTCCTCTCGTGGACACAAAGGGGATGGTTTGGGTTGGCTTTTGGCTCTTTAACTGCAGCAATCTGGTCGCACTCCCTCCTCAGCTGTTGGGAATTAAAATGGAGGGATCAAGGGATGAGCGAGGTAATCCACCTGAGAGAGAGAGAGTAGAGAGGGGGATGGAGAGAGGGAGACAGAAAGAATGGAGGAAAGAGAGAGAGTAGAGGGAGGGAGAGAGAGTAGAGAGGGGGGAGGGAGGGATGGAGAGAGAAAGAATTGAGGAAAGAGAGAGAGCAGGGGCTGAAAGAAAGAGCATGGATGCACATAGCTTGCTAAGTGGGGAGATATGAAAACTCTCTCCCTTACTCCTCTCTCTCTCTCTCCTCATTCTCTCTCCCTCTCTCTGTCCCCTCTCTCCTTTGTCAGATGGGATGAGAGTGTTTGGGGTATGATGGGCTGTGATGGCTCCTCTCTCTCCCCCTCTCTCCCAGATGAGGGGACTAAATAAGGCATTACAGGCCCACTCAAAGGCTTTGCTCCTGATCCCCCCAGGTCAGCCTGGGTCCCCTCGGCTAGTGACCTGCGCTCCTCACTGCCTCTCCGCCAGGCTTTGGGCAGATTTAGCGTGGGGATAATGCATGAATTTAGGCAGCCGCACATGTGGTAAGGGCTCAACGCTATCGATAGACGGGCCGCCATCAGCCTGGAGCTGCGATTGAGTCATCTCACTAGAGAACAGAGAGGCGCAGAGAGGGCTGGGCTGGAGGGGAAGAAACAAACAATAACTGAAATAGTAGCCGAGGCTGGAGTGGGTCTGGCCCTGGTCTGGCCTCGATATGGCATTGTTGTTAAGTGTAGCAAAGTGGTGATATCTTAGGCCGTTTCATTCCTTTGTGTGTGAGCAAACAATGCTTGACTTACAGTCTGGAGAGGCCACCAACCACCTAGTGAAATAGTTAAGAGTGCAAATGTGCAAAAGGTCGGGCGTGTCCAACCTCTGATCACAAAGACTGGCACAGCATGCACTGTTGAGAATGTTTCATGCATTGCTACATTGTCATTGTCAATATAGAAATCATAGTAGCAGCAAACTGGATAGGCTACTTTAAGTGCCAAATTTGGTTTAGGCCAAGTGTTTTAAGACATTTAAATGACATGGAAAGTTGTTTAAAGTTGAAAAGAGAGAACAAGACCATCATGCAACTAAATCAATACAGGGCGAGTGTATTGATGTGGTATGAATCTAAAAGTTAATGTGTACATTAAACTGCGTGAAGTAAATCGAACCTTAGTTTACCCATTCTCACATCCTTCCAGCAGGTGGCGGTAAGGTACAACAAAAGACAGAGCCGCAGCAGGCTTGCCCATCGTGCTCGCCGTCGACACCATGCACGGGAGGTCTCAGCATGTTGGCCTACACAGCAGCAGTTTCTGGTGGTCTGACTCTGAAGGTATAGTGAACTATAGGCTATGTTATGTTGGCATGTTATCAATTCAAATATGAAGACACGAATGGATGATGTCAACTTTCATAAGCAATTTCTGACTCTGAGTCAGAACGATGTATCGTGTTAGAACAGTTAACTTAATTGCCTGCACATGCTAACTTATTCGAGCGTCAGCGCGTGCTGTAATGATGACATCTAGGCCTGGCTGTAGGCGATTAGATGCGCATATTCCACCTGATGCAGGATTGCTGAGCTCGAGCCCGCACGTAGGCGCTCAGAGATCACTCGGGGTCATCCACATAGGTTACAGCTCAGGCTCGCACTCATGGTTTGCTGTCACTGATTTACATATAGGCTAGTCATCACCATTATACCTTTTCGCTTTGAAAAGCAGCGATTCCGTCATCTCCTGAGTATGGACATGGGCCTGTCAGGGTTCCCATGTGTCATGGAATTTCTGAAATATCATGGAATTTCTGGGGAAATATCTGGGAACTAGACATTCATTTTCTCGTATTTGAAACGTGGTTTACGAATGACTAGAACCGTTGATTGGGCGCTACAAATGTCTATCAAATGCCTCTGTACGTAGCTTCGGTGTGTCGTCATCGTCTTGATGCCCTCCCTCCGTTCTGTGATTGCGAAAACGAAGTCCATAGAATCCAGGCTGCCTAGCAGCATGAATAAAATCGCGCCCGTAAGGCAGCATGGGAAAACCCAGGCTAGCAAAGTCATGGAATATCAGGGATTTTTTTTGTAGCAGTTTAAACTGTACTTACAAAATACATGAATACAAATATTTCCACACAAATCTGTGAATATCTGGTTATTATCTTGGTGGTTAGCCCAACTTTGTTTATTTAATGCCCATTCATTCATCTCCCGCTCTAAAAATGGAAAAGATTCATGAACGCTACATGGCTGCTCTGAAATCTTTGGTCAGTTTATTGTACACTACCATTCATTATATAGTAGGTCATGGAAATTCATTTTTTTAGGGAAAGGCTAGCCTGGATGCCAGCCGAACTTAGCTCCGCCCACAACATTTGAGGTCGGGAAGTTCGGTCTGGACTTGTTCCGTTGTGGAGCAACTATGTTCGAACCAGAGCAGTTCGGAGATTGCTATTAGCTTTCAATATGGTACAATGTCTTTGTAAATTAAATGTAATTGCAAAGTGTTTCATTCATCCCGGTTCTCCCTGACAAAATCGCTGTTGCTAGAAGGTAGACATTTAGATTTCGCCATCACTTCTGTTGTAGAAGATACTGACAAAACTTTAAAAAAGTGCAACAACTTTAAAAACTAAAAAAAAAGACTAGAAAACAATGATACTGCAATTGTGGTGCAGGATAGATCGGGTGTTCTTCCTACAGGATTAATCCCCTGCATCAGTTGAAACACGCCCCATAATCACATCCCAATAGAGCAGTATCAGACTCATATTCTAACTAGAATTTGAGTATGACTACGTCAGGCTATTGAAGCTGGTCACTTTGAGGCACTTGTGCTAAGCTAGGCTAGCGGTGGGTGCATTAGACCGTATAACTACACACACAGAGATGAGAAGGGTATGTATCGACTTATCTAACTCTGGGGAATACGTGAATTAAGCTAAAGTCCCAAAAAGTCGGTGTGTTCCTTTAAAGAGAAACTATGCAGTTTTGGCAATTTCTTCGCTGTTTTCTCGCTTTTTGCTAGCAGGTTTCTCTGCAGAGCTCCCCCTACAGCTTTAGAGTATATTTTTCGACACTCCTCAATTGGTCAGTCTGCCGTTTCCTCTTTACCTGTTCCTCCAAAGCTTTCTGCTTCTTTTCGCTGGCTCTGCCATGGCAAATGTCTGGCATGTATGTGTGTTGTGCAGTAAAGCAATTCATTACATCGTGAGGCTGTGAGACTTTCTGTCTGAGTCCGCCGGCCCAAAGTTGCAAGGGAAGCGAGACGGCCACCATTCGCCCCAGAAAAACTCGTATAACCATTCCAATGACTCCGAAGCTGTAAAGTTAAGGTAAATTCAGCTAAACAAACTGCATAGTTACCCTTTAACTTATGCAACAGAGGGCAACAAACCAACTGCCAAACAGCTCACAGCCACTGGTCCAGACCGCTGTCTGCTGTTGTGGAGATTTGCATACCCCATCTCCTGTGTGGGGGAGGCCATTTTAAGGAATCTTCATGGATATGTGTGCAGTGGGGTTCTCATTTGCCTATGCAAATGCATGGCAAATTATTTCCTGGAATTAATGCTTCCCCTCACCCCCACCCCCCTCCCCCACAGTTAGGCAGTGCAAATATACGGGGCCACCAACTTTACGTGCTTATTAGCGCGGACGTCAGGAGCTATCAGGCCGCCTTAATTGGATTTGAATCTTCCCTGATGAATATTTATTGTGTGAAAATGCGAAGCGGAGCTGTCGGAATCTGCACGCTTTGATATGGTGAATTTTTTTGCAGGTCTGATTCTTCACGCTCAGAGATTACACACTCAGCCTCACCACCGCCATCGCCTCCGCACCGTGTGATCACACTGTCAAACATCTTGTATGCGCGTGCCAAGCCAGAACCAGGCCAGAGTCAGCAGCCGTAGGAAATGCAGTGCTTAAACGCGGTGCAGATGATGGTCCAAAATGACATGCAAGAACTTGATGTGATTTCATTAACAAGGAGAGAGTAGGTAGGAGGTTAGCTTTTGACTTGATTGACAAAATGCTTTTTGTGAGAGGTTGTAGATTATAAACTGACAGTTGAACTTGACTGTTTTCTGAAAATCATTTTGATGTGTTGGGTGGCGTTGTGAGTTTTTTTTTTTGTATGTGAAAGTCCATGTGAAGGAGCTTCTGTGTATGATGTATGTGAGGAGCTTTTGTATGTGAAGATGTATGTGAAGACGTTATCGAACACAATGTCACCTGACACTACCTCTTACCTGCCAGCTCCCTCGCTTGAAGAAATAAATCCGCTTAAAACACCTCAAGGGAAGTTAGCTCATCCTTTTCAGGTTCTTTTTGGTGGAGGAAAGGGCTACAGCCTGGAGTTTACAAACGGAACTCAAAAGTCTCTATGAATGCGATTTTGGAATGGAGCTGGCTTGCGATGTACTAATAGGTAGTACCAGGAGTGTCCTGTAGATGGTGTGTGTGGTGTGGAAAGAATCAAACTGTAGTAAAACTGTATGCTGACCTGTCCAGCCTCCTCCATAGTGGATCGTTCCCCTAGAAGATCTGGCGTAACAAAGAGCTGATTGAATCCTTCTTTTCCCAAGGAACAAAGGGTGTGTTAATCCTGGCTGGCCACAACAATCTAGCTGCCATGTGTTGAGGCGGTTTCAGAGATGAAGCCAGGTCCACACCCGCAGAGAGAGAGGGAGAGAGATATTTACAGAGAGAGAGAGAGAGAGAGAGAGAGACCCGTTATTTATTGCTGGGGAACATGACGGCCTGATTAAACTCTCTGGATGTGGTCTTGCTGCTTCTTTTATCTGGCTCTCTCTGTCCCTTTACGCTCTCTATCTTGCCGTCATACTCTCTATCTCCCTTTCTCAGTCTCTCACAGAGATTACCAGACAATACACTAAAGCTGTACTTGAGTTGCAGAAGGAAGAAAGTAGAAGTGAGAGAGTGTGGAGGTTTAACTAACTGACTAGTTCCAGAAGTAGCTGCATGCTGTTTCCTCTGAGAGTGATTTCCTCTCTGTGCCCACTAGCGGGTGTGAGCAGAGTGTGAGGCTGCAAGTAAGGGCTGCACATGGCAGTGCCAACATTTGGAGTGAGTGAGCGCACATCAGGACTGTAGGAGTTTTCTAACCAGAAAACTAAAAAAGAAACTCCGCTCTGGCCAATAACAAGATGGCCTCAGGCCCACAAGCTACACTCTTGGCAAAAAAACCATCAGCATGAAAACTGAATGGCATCTGAGACATGTAACTCATCACTATTTAATGATCCTTTGCATGTAGAAATGGTCAACAGTGGTTAAATCGGTGTTAAATGTCCAAGACATTAGTCATGTTGAGTTTCCAGTCAGGACAGGCTGTGAAAATGAATGTCTCACCTCCGTCTGATCGGCTGTAACCTGACACCTTAGCAGGAGGCAATGTTTCATGTCAGACACTGGCGTCTGGCTAGCTTGAGGAGAGGCAAGAAATAATTTGGCTGGGTCTCGTATCAGTGTCTGTGGATACTGTGGCTTTGCGGTGATGACTGTGTTCCGTCAGCTTGTCACAGTCATCCAATGGTGCTGCATTCTCCGTATGTCCATCAAGCTGTGCAGAACGAAACCCGCTTCTGCTTTTTAATATGCTGGGCATGGAGGCCATCTGCTGATCTGGTCCACGGTAGCAGACAGACAGACAATTGTAATTTATTGTCATTTAACATGCAGCATTGGCCATGGTCTCAGAACACAGACAGGCAGACCGACACACAGACAGACAGACAGACAGACAGGCAGGCCTGGCTATGAGCAGTGTAATGTTGGAGCCTAGTCTGAGGAAGAACCTTGTGCTTAAGTGCTGGAATAACATGCACTGGGGGCTACCTTCAGTGTGCAGCAGAGTTTGGTTATCTGCACATTTTTTAAATGATATTCTATTTACATTTATTCATTTAACAGATGCTTTGTATCCAAAGTCACTTACATATGTCAATTATATTACAAGAGCCATTGTCCCTTGCATATTACAAGGGACAATGTGACTTACATATGTGTGACCTACATGTGTGTCTCAGAAGAAAAGAAAAAAAAACCTCTTAATTAATATGACAATATGACATGGGGTTTGTGTTTATATAATTGATGAGGAATGTACAACTGACATCATGCAAGAATTGTTGAAATTTTTGTCTTTGTCCTTTGTGCCTTCGTGCTCTGGGTCGAAACCACGAGCTGGCCTCATTAAGTGCTGTGAGGAGGGACGTGAGTTGAAGTGAACGAGCAACATTTTAAGTGAACGAGTGACATTGTTTTAAGTTTAAGTGTCATTTCACAAGCTTAACAGATCATTGAGATAGCACATATCTTAGTTACTGACACATGTCAGGCATTACTGAGATTAATGCATTTTGTAGATGAATGGACCCAGAGGGGCAGTTTTTGTGAAACCATGGTTATGTAGAAATGTGGCCATTTCCTGACCACATCCCATATTTGGTCTGCTGACTCGGAAGAGTCATAAGCAAGCAAGAAACATTGCTTACAAAGAATATCTGTTAGTGTAAAAACACAAAAAAACATCCTCTGTTGCGGTATGGGTTGTACAGTGGTTTCCTCGTTCTCGTAGGCCTAATGTGTTTGGGCTGGGGCGGAGATCGAACCCTGAGGCAAGTTTTCTTGTTGGGCTGGTGCTTTACAACTACGGCTGCAGTGTGCATAGTGTGTGAGGGGCACAGGAATTCTGATTGGTCTGCTTCATTGTGGGTCGGGGGTGCTGTCCACCTTCTTGTTCACCAGGCGTGCTCACCAATCAGGGGTGGCACAAATTAAAAAGACATTTAGAATATTGAACTGAATCAATTCATTGACATTCAAAAATCATCTCACAAATCGCAATAAGATATTTTCCCCTAATGGTGCAGCCCTATGTATATCCAATTTACTCCAGCAAAAGCTAAGACGGATTGAAGTGGACTCTTTGCATTCCCCCAAGACGAACCCCAGCCAGTATGCAACTCAACCAGTTTCACTCAACAGCCTTTAATATGACAAAGGATCCAGTTTTAGGAGAGGACAGCACCTCTCTCTCTCAGTAGTGTTTATCTCTCTCTCTGTGCCTGCGGCCTACAAATCACATCCACTTCTTTCCCACGTCTCTTTTTCACCCTCATGGGCCCTTGTTTTGAAGGGCCTGTAAAGTGTAGCAACTTGTTCTTGCATGTGGGTTATAGCAGTTAGCAGATTCTTAAAAATATGCCAACAGTGTCTGTAGTGTATTAAAAATGGCTCTGTGAAAATGAAGTTCTTTACTTGGTGAGACCGTGTGTCTTGCTGTGTCCTTAGGGTGCCCAGGAGGGCAGTGTACTTTGCTGTACTGTGCTTGAAGCTGGAGGGAGAAGCAAAACACCCTGGAGCGCTCTAGGTGCTTGACAGCGTGACGTGCATTGTTAGTTAGGTGTGGTCGGTATTCCACACCTGCCCCTGATGGTTTGGCACATCATTTGCATGAATTCCTGATCTCGACAACATGATTTACACCACAGAGTCTAAGGGCATCAACACTTTGGTTAGAAAATAATGGAAGAAAGCATACACACACACACACACACACACACACACACACACATACCTATAGAGCATAACATCACACGGAAACACAAGACTACTAGGTTATTTTTTTTCTTTTTTTCTTTAATACACCTGGTTCTTGTTAAAATAGACTACTGATGCTTTACACGTTTACAGTGCAAACGCACGATAGCACAATGGACACCATTCAATGACAGTAGGGGTTACAGTGAAGTTGACCACCATTGCATGTATTTTATAGCTTCATTAGCGTCATGTTTAGCCTCTTCATATTATTATTTTTTGGGCTTGGAGGATTGGCAAGCTGACTGGCCGGCTCTGAGGGTTTGGTACTGGTCTGTTCCTGTGTGTCTGTGACAGACAGAGCCACCATCAGCCCCAGAGTTGCACTGACAAAACTGTCTCTAAGAATGCATCCAGGAAGAAGAGTCGTTGCTATGGAAAAGTGTCAGGTGGTCTTTTCCCCCCCCAAAGTTCTTTGATGTTGCTATTGATGTGTTCTGGTTTCAGAAGGTCTTCCCAGTGCATTGTGATTTGGTTTTTTTTATTATTATTTTATTTTTTAAATAATGTTGACAATACAGGCCAAACTCACCAGTGATACAATTATGCATCTTTTTGTGTTTTACTTTTTTTCTGCAGTGATATGCACGTCAAACGTAGATTCTAGGACCTGAGAAAACTGGGTGTTTTAGTGACGCAGAAAACACAGTCTCTTCCAATCCCAGTCGATCGCATGGTATACCGGGTTCTCAGTCGAAACCACTTTTGTACAAAGCTATCGCACATACTAGCCTCTAAACAATCAAATTAAATAAGAATGAAAATAAAAAACATGACAATTACCACATTGATGTAGCAGACAAAGAAATGAAAAACATAACAACACTTCTGACGGACTCACTTCAGACATGACTCCATTTTGCTATTCTCCAGTTCCCTTCCAATAGTTCTTCTTTACATGGGCCATCACATCTTTTAGTTCCCTTTTTACAACTTCTATCATTAATTTATTTATGTATTTTTTTCAACATAGAGAATCAACTTGGGCACATGAACACCACATAAAGACACTGTCTGTTGCCATAGTAATGATTCCTCAGTGCAGCGTTGCTTGGTCACTCCCCCCTCCCCCTCTGTATCCTGGCGATGAGGGAGGAAGTTGACCTCTATGCGTTAGTAGAGTGCACGAAAGCCCCAACAGCAATCCCCCTGACCCCCCACCCCCCAACCCCACCCCCTATCCCACCCCTTTGCGTTTTCTCTCCCCTGCTCTCTCTCTCTCTCTCTTCCCCATCCTTCCATCTCTCCCACCCCCACCCCCCCTGTCTTCCGTTTGGTCCTTACCTCCATCTCTTCTCCACAGCTGCTGTCTGTTTAAGATCATCAGCACCCCAGCCCTTGCCCTCCACACCTCTCCCCAGCTCTTCTACCAACTCTTTTATTCTCTTTTGTTAGATTCTCTTCACTGGCTCTTCTTCTCGGTGGCGGCTGTGGTGGCGGTGGTGGTTGTGGCGGCGGTGGCAGCTTTGGCGGCAGCAGCAGCAGCAGCGGCAGCAGTTTTGGCGGCGGCATTGCGCTTGGACTTGTCGATGTAGGCCTCGAAGAAGAACTGGCAGAAGAGCACAAAGTAGCTGAGGTACATGAGCGAGGACCAGACGATGTTGTGCATGTGCGAGGGACACTCCTGACCCTGCTGCATCCACGAGTAGACTAGGTAGTTGACCACACAGCCCATGACCATCTGCGTGATCTGCGTGAGCGTGATGAACATGGCGAACTTGCGCGAGACGCGGAAGCCAGCGGCCCGGAGCGCATAGTAGGAGTACATGACGGCGTGCACCAGGTAGTTCATGGTCATGAACCAGCCGCCGCCCGCCACCATGTCCTTGTAGGAGTACCAGGAGTACAGCAGCACAGTAATGTGGTGGTACCAGTGCAGGAAGATGAGCTTCTGCTTCCGCAGCACGATAAACAGTGTGTCTCCTGAGAGAGGGAGGTAGAGAGAGGGAGAGAGAGAGGGAGGGAGGGAATGAGAGAGAGAGTGAGAGAGAGAGGGAGGGAGTGAGTGAGAGAGTGAGAGAGAGAGAAAAAGAGAAACAGAAACAGATTAATAAGCTTGAATACAATAGAGAGTGCAAACAGACATTACGTAACCTTGGCAATTAGGGCTGGTTTGGCTCCCATCGAGGTTACCTCTCGTCCTTAACATGATGTCAAATCGCTTTAATATCAAAATGCTTTTCACTGGCAACCAGTGGCTGACATTTCTGCATGGCCCAGAGTCCAGCGTTGGTGTGCACTGGGTGGAAATTTGGCTGGGAGAGTGTCTGTCTGTTGACTTGCCAGCCTGGACTCTAATTACTGTTGTTTTTTTTTTAATATAATTTATTTGTGTGTGTGTGTGTGTGTGTGTGTGCGCGCGCGCATTCGTACACGCTCTGCTCGCTTGTTTGCCTGTAGCTTGATACTTGTCAACTGTATGTCAACACCGAGCTGCCTGTAGGTCTTATCGGTCTGATAACACAACTCTAAAACAAACAGCAGAGAGAGAGAGAGAGAGAGAGAGAGATTCCTTGCACACTAGGATAATGAGACCCATGGTCCACAGCCGATGGTTAGAATGATATAGACACTTAGGGACACCTGAGAATCAGATGCTTGTTCAAAAGGAAGCCCTTTGTGTTGTGTTGTCATGTGACGCCATGACTACGCATGAGTCTGCCCTTTCTAACAGGATACTGGAGAAGTACGAGCAACAGCTTTCTGTGTGTGTTCTGTGTGTGTGATAGTTGTGTAGGCTTATAACTGAAACTGAATGTGTGCACGTTGCTCTATCTATATGAGATAGTGTAAATATTTGTGTAGCTGCCTCAACAATCATTTTGGCATCTATGCCCTAATCAGGATTATATGCATGCGTGTTTGTCTGTACTCATAAGCATGTCATTGTTCGTGTGTGTGTGTGTGTGTGTGTGTGTGTGTGTGTGTGTGTGTTTGCGTGACCAAATGGCTCTTCATCTGCAGGACGCACAAGCCACAGACCAGTAGGGGCCCAGGCAGAACTGTGACTTGCCCCTTGACCCATAGGCACGTACTCCACTCTCTGGAGTCAGTGCTGACCCAACGCCACTCTCTGGAGTCAGTGCTGACCCAACGCCACTCTCTGGAGTCAGTGCTGACCCACAGGCACGTACGCCACTGCGTCTGTAGCTGCTGCTTCTGAGTCTACTCTATGATACGCTCCTGCTCAGGTTGGCGGTGGTAGCATAGTTGCTAACTATATGTACATGCTGCCGCCGACTTGAGCTGCAAAATTACAGGAAATAATTGATTTTCAATGGAAGCCGGCTTCTCTCGATGGCTAGAAGCTGCAAATCCGTCGGTGTAGCGTTTTGGGCGTTTTGAACGACCAAAGCGTTAAGAAGTTGAAACTTTATGGTAATGAGCTATGATGCGGTTCAGCAGCAAATGTCCGGCAACCAATTATAAATGAGGTGTACACAGTTGAGAGAGCAACGCCTATGTGAACTTCCTACCATAAACTGTATGGTTACTACAAAACATTTGTTCTGTTTACTGCTTTTAATAACGAGGATGAGGGGTCAAGTTAGTGTTTACAGAAACGTAATACTTGTTCGTAATACGAGGTCTATATGAGTGATAAAGAGAACAATAAAATGAACATGGTGTCCGAAATGTTTTTTTTAATAGGCTGAATAACGCTACATGATTAAGTTATGGATAGTAGCGATAGTAGCAATATACAGGCTATACTTTTCGTGCCAGATGCTGTCAATGACAAATCATTCATAACTGAGGCAAGCCCAATTTCATATTTTTATCGCTTCTTGATAAAGTAACGTTTAATATAAAATTAAGTTATAAAAATAATAATTTGTGTAGGGATACGTTATACACGTAATACATGACTGACAGGGCAATTTATGATGACTTGTTTGAGTGCTTATGACTAAGTGCTACAGAGATGTTTTAGAACCCAGGGCCTGGTTCTGCTACATAGATGTTTTAGAACCCAGGCCCTGGTTCTTAGTAATGTCTCTATCCCTTCCGGCTCAGTTTCTGCTGAAGCGTAATGGTCAGCATGACGTGTGTGTGTGTGTGTGTGTGTATATATATATATATATATATATATATATATATATATATATATATATATATATATATATATATATATATATATATATATATATATATATAATAGGATATATAGTATAGTATATAATGGGATAGTGGAGACGACTTCGTCTTCGTCTCAGGCTGATTCTCAGAGTGGTCAGCCACCCCCCCCCCCACACACACACACACCCCAGGCCCGGTCTCTGTTCAGGCCTCACAATGAAGGCAGGCAGGCAGAAAACAAGTACACACTGCCATCACAAAACCCCCCAGAACCTGAACCCAGGGTCACTAGACAGGGGTCACACACACACACACACCCCCAGTCCCTCCAGTCTGGTTCGCTCTCTCCCAGAGCAGAAGAGCTCCCTAATCACTCCTGACACCAAAGAACACGTCATCCCCCTTCACATGACAAAACAGGACAGAGAAGAGCAAAGACAGCACACACACACACACACACACACACACACACACACACACACACACACACACACACACACACACGTCTTTCTATTGTCTCTGTCCCTGTCCGACCTGTTAAATGAAGGTTATAATGGAGGGACTATATGCAACGCAGGATGCTTGAGGCTCGAAGGGAGCTCAGCAGCTGAGACAGAACCTACTGAGCCTTCTGACAGCCACAACCACCAGCTGAGAATATAAAAGACATATGCAAAGTAATGCACACGCAGCAGGTACACCTCGAACCGCTCAACGGAAACTAGACGTTCTGTCATTACACGCACAGTAAAAATAGCATCCCGGCATGCTCATTGTGATTCATAAACGACACCACAAAATTCTGTCTGTGTGGTTCGTTTCAGGAATTCTCAGACGTTTTCGGAATGCCAGCAAGTCAGGTGATGGCATTAGGCAGATGGGAGAGAGCCCAATTTATCTGTTATGTAACAGAAGGGGAGAGAGAGAGAGAGAGAGAGGTGACTTTTCAGAATGATCTGGTGAGTGTCTCGGGTGCAGGCGAAAGTGTGAGAACTGAGTTTTTATACAGTATCACAAACAAGTTTGGAATCAGTTGTCAGATGAGTGTGCTGGTACTGAAAAAATTAGCAGCCTCAAGGTTTTTCCACAGTTTGCTAATTATTACTATTTTTTTTATTTATCGGGGTTCAACACATCTAATTGGGAAAACAAAAGCGACACAAACGGCAGATGTTTCTTAATATAGACTGCCTGTTTATGCAGTGCAAATGCCTGCAATTCTAGTGTGTTTCACCATGGTACTGAGTAGCTTGTCTTACCTAGCTCGGGGGCCTTGCTGAGAACGAAGGCGTAGGCCCAGAACTTGCTGACGGGTCCATTGTAGAAGCTCTGGTCACATACGGACTGCTTTAGCCCTTTTGTCATCAGGATGTACGTCATGTAACTCCCAGTCCTTACGGCACCAAATATACTACCGGTCAGAGGGAAGAAAGGGACAGTAAAGGGTTATTAATGATGGGTCATCCAGATGACACTTCAATTCCCTGGTCAGGTAGCCCTTGGGTTGGAAGTGTCCTTTATCTGAATAACTATCAAGAGCGTCATACTCCACATGACATTTCCTCGGAGATGTGAACACAAACCACAGGCCTTGGCTAGGCATTTTGAAATGAAGTGCTCTCTCCAGCAACATGGAAAGCCTGTGGACTGTTAGTCCCTCATGTCAAACTGGCCATAGATATCACACAAGGTAGTCACGGATTGGCCAGTTGCCAACTGTATGTGAAACAAGATAGTTATCTGTGTTTGATCTGTGTGAGGCTGAGGGTTATCAGACCTGTTCCTACATCTCTCATTCCTACCTATTTTAAGTAGGCACTGAGTGAGCTATCAGACTGCTCAGTAAAATCTAGAGGTCTCCACATCTGGAACACAGATAACACTGCAACAACAGGGTTTGTTCAGTTTGACCTGGTGCATGTTCCCAAAATAATCAGCCTGCTTTGTGAAACAGGCTAATAGTGCTAACAGGCTAGCTGAGGCGGGCACTAGCATAGGTGAGCTAAGGTGGCAGAGAATGAAACATGAGACGTCTTACCTGAAGACGGCGAGCGTGAGTGACCATATCACCAGAGGTTTCCGCAGCTCAAACTTTTCTCGCTGTTTCATGACATGACGGCCGCCCAGGATGCACGCAGCGTACAGCGCAGAGAACAGGAAGGACTTCTTCCTGTAGGTTACACAAACGACTTTCAGAGAGTGCCAGCAATGTCCTCCGCATAATAATAGTCAACAACATTCACTCACCACAGACCATACAGGCCTCACATATGAACTGTAGACAAATTGGTGGTCAATGTCCACTAGAGACAAAATCACTGCTTGGTGTTTTGTTTATCTAAGCAAGCAGATTTCATATTGGTGTACCACATGTTTTACACTGACACCTACTACAATGATCCACAGCCAGGACTATATGCCTGTGGTTAATTAGGGTTTTGCTCATTTGCATTGCTTGATTTGCGGTGGTAATTTTGTATGAAATGTTTGCTGAGTTCAGTCATAGCACTATCACTTGTTTCTGTGTCCTCCAAAAATAATGACTGGCAAAGATTAAGACTGATGACCTTCATATATAAATATAATATACACAGAAATATAAACAGTGACCTTCAGAAACAATCGACAGTAACCTTACGAGTATAATCTTGATATTGAAACTACAGTCCAGGCATTGCACATGAGGCTCCACTCTTGACTTTTAGTACAGATGATCGCTTGACTGCTTGAGATGCCAAGATTCCACTCTGCCTTGACTACAGATGACCCCCCCCCCCACACACACACACACACACACACACTACCCCGATCTCTCAGACAGCAGCTGATGACCCGTCTGGACAGCAGACTGTGACCTTCAGGTACTGACGCCGCCGCAGCTGGGAGAGATGCCCACAGCATCCCAGATCTACGGCCCTCATTAGTCAGCCCTGCAGGCCGTCTCAGCCCGGTGGCTGCTGCTGCTTCTGCTGCCCCTGCCTCTAGTTTTGCCCCTGGCTCCACTGCCCCTGGCTCTAGTTCTGCCCCTGGCTCTAGTTCTGCCCGTAGAAGCCTTCCCTGGAGACACAGCTTATTCTGTTATTAGTAGGGCTGCACAATTTGATTTACAATATAATTTTTGAAAGTCGAGCTTCAGTTTTCAGTATTCCAAACTTTTGCTTTCAGTTGGGCCATATCTGATTGGTGAAAGTGCCTAGTGCATAAGAAGCACTGTCTGTCACACAACAAGGATGATAAACATCGTAGATGTGACAAGATTAGAGTTGTGACAGAGTTGTGAGCTGATTGCAGCTTTTGCGACTAATTGTGCAGCCCTAGTTTTTAGACCACACAAGGGTTTCTACTTGCCAAGCCATGACACAGATCACAAAGGAACTATAGTTCTACTAACATAGTATTAATAAGAAAATGTTTAAATTGCACTTTAATTTAATGTTAAGCTTGGTGTTTTATTATTTAACTTTTATTTTGTTAAAAAGACACAGACAGATTAGATGATTGAGCCCAAACTGAATTGAAAACTCTGAAGTGATTCCAATGGTGCATTGCTGCTAAAAGTTGATAAACAGGCCACAGCAAATCTGATTGATGATGTGAAAGGCACTTGCCTATGCCTAAAGGAGAGAGAGAGGGAAAACACAAAGACCGACTTTGGTCTCCCCAGTGAGCCTGTGTTTAAGGATAACATCGGCTAATATTGGCTTTTAGTTCCCTTTCCTTGGTCTTCATTTGCTTAACTAATGTCATTCTCTGCTCTTTAAAATGATTGTTCCCCTCGGGGATGTGGGTCTATCCCACTGAGTTTAATCAGGAATCGTCACGTTTGTATTGCATAAATAGAAAAAAATCCCTGATCTTGCTGTCTGACTAAACACAAAGCACCTTTCTCACCAAAAAAAAGTTGTGTGAAACTAAATCACTGACGGAGCACTTGCTCCCCTTGGAAAACTTTAAACTCTCAGAATATGCCGTCTCAAAAATACACTTCAAGCTTAGAGTATTTTGGGGAGGACAAATTTGTCCCAAACCTCAAGTGCACTGTGTTACAGAGGCATGAGTGTGTCTCTCTCTGGCCTCGACTCGAGCTCTCTAGAATGTTCCGTCTCATAAGAAGGACATCCTAGGGCTCTTCAATTATCTGATTGTTCACAAACTACTTTTGAGTACTTGTAATGAACAAAAAAGCTTCTATAAGCAAAAATGTACGACATGGCCAATTACACATAATTTAAAAAATAACGGTGAAGCTAAATGACCACTGTTCATTTTTACTAAGGTATGATGTATTTCTTTTAACAGGAGCTGGGAACTGATTGGACGTTACACTGGGGACATACGGGGACGCGGTGAGGTCAGCGTTACGCTCCTCGTCTTCGGTGGAGACGTGTCTTCCTTGTGGCCCACGTCCCAGAAACATTACACGAGTGAAATCATCCTCATCCTCTTCAGGTGACTCTCACTCTTCCTCCCTCTCTCTCACACTCTTTCTCTCCCTCTCTCTCTCACTCTTCCTCTCTCTCTCTCTTTCAAAGAATCAGCTTTAGGTAACTACCACAGTGCCAAGGGCTTAATGCTATTTTGGAACTCTGATGTCTGGTCTACTAAACCAATCTAAAAAGAGCACATCAGTCTTTCACAAGCAACTGTTCTGTGGCAAGACAAAAACATACAAAAGTTGTTCTCACATCATCACAGTATTTTGCAGAATACATTCATCTAATGTTGTGCAAAATTAGGCAGTGCAGCCAGTTAGATTTGGTGACTCAATTGCAAAAAACATGCCTTTTGGTACAAAGACTTTCTCAATGAAAAATATGGTCTAATTTACATATGCGTTGACTACATGCTTAAGTAAACAAATTAGATGTATTGGTTGATGCAACCTCAATACATTATAGTACATTTGATTAATCAACCATAAATCAAATTTGTTTTTGGTCTTGTAATATGCTTGCGTTCGTTGTGCAAGAAGAATGTGCCTAGAATGTTTCTGCAAAGAACACAAACAACACTGTTCGGTGGATGGCCCACATTGCGTGGATACTAAGGTCACCTCTTTAGTGTGACAGGCAGTTAACAAGAACAGGGGGGAGTCAGCTTAAAACCTGAGCTCTGAGTATTCAAGTAGAACCACAATCCCACCATTCCATTGTCTCCCTCAGTTTCTGGGAGGGTAGCTGGCGTACAAAATGCATTCTCAAGCATTACTTAAGCCCACAAGTACAAACCAGTTCAATTCATCCTACCTGCATAGCTTTGACTTATATTTGTTCAAGTGAACTGATGCTTAGCGCACACTTAAAACAAATCTTCACTGTCTTTGCAGGCGTGATCCATGCAGTTAGCTTGTAGCATTCAGACTGTTAGCTCATTTCTGAGCTGTGGGGGTGATTGTTAATGTGAAGTATGTGAAGGTCGGAAAGAACCATGAGGGTCAGTCGGTTGGCCAGTCGGTGATTGTTAGTGCTCGCGCTAGCACGTGTGCTAAAAGAGCAGCATGTGGACAGTGACGAGACGGCCGCGGCTAGAGAGGACATGTGGGACATCAGAGCGCATCGCCGTCACAATCGCAGACCAATCTCACTATTGAGGCAGGCATCCGCAGACCAGTCTCACTATTGAGGCAGGCATCTGCAGACCAGTCTCATTACTGAGGCAGGCATCTGCAGAACTACTCCACCAGGCTGACAGCACAGAGCCAGCCTTTGTATGTGTGTGTGTGTGTGTGTGTGGATGTGTGTCTGTGTTTCCCTCCATGAGTCTCTGTGTGTGTGTCTCCATGTGCCTGTGTGTGTTTAGATGAATGGCTCTTGCAGTGGGTTTCCTGTGTTAGCTGGAGGGAAAAGATGGATGTGCTCATCACCTGACCCTGTCCTGATCACCTGACCCTGTCCTGATCACCTGACCCTGTCCTGATGCCGCTGTGTCTAAACCAGAGCTGAGCCGCCTGGTTTTGCTCTGAAATTCCCTAAAATTAAATAGTGGAATATCCTCTCAGGACTAGACAGGCAGAAAATCCCATAACTCCTCATGACTCTCATCTGTAAGACAAGCGACATGTTCTGAGACAGAGAGCGGATGGTCTGGAGGTTTATTTGACGTGGGAGTTTTGATTAAGCACAATCACCTCTTGCCACACTAATTTGCCACATACTAATTTTCCTTTCAGTGTGCTCTGAAGAATTCCACATAAGTCAGTGTGCTCTGAAGAATTTCACATAAGTCATAGCATATTAATATGGAACTGAGGCAGCAGGTTTGTTTGGTTGTCTTTCTGACATCACCTTATTGTCCTCTGGGAAGGACAAAGGCTGGCTACTGATATATATATATATATATATATATATATATATACATATATATATATATATATATATATATATATACACACAGTATATGAGATCACCAGCATCACTGTTGGGCATCTGCACCTTGCTCAAAAGAAGCTTCAAACCTGCAGTACTTTGAACATGATGTGCAAGCCACCGCAGTGTAATAACATTGGGCTTTGCACAGATGTTCCAGCAGCCTGCTGCCTGTGGAGTGGGAATGGCACTGGTCTAGCAAAGATGTGGTGGACCCACATCAGATCCAGATATGTGTGCGAGTCAGGAGCACGTTGTGTTTGTTTTAGAGATGTGTGATGTAAAGAACAGTGTGCATGTTGAGATGTATTTTTTTAAAGAGCGGTATGTGCATATTTGCATATTTGTATGCATAAGCAAATCGTGGGGTATTTTTTAAGTCGCATTCTATTTGTTTGAAAATTGTCGAGGTATTAGTGAAACGTATTCAGTTTATTTGTGACATTAAGCTTTCTAAGTTTGTAGAGACAAGTCCATGAGTCCGCTACAATTGCGGGGTAATTCTCAGAAAGAAAAAAAAAAACGGCACACTGCAGAAAACAAGGCAGCCAACAGAGGCAGATGCATTGAGGCACAAGCCCCAGATCAGCACAGTTTTCTCCTTCTCACAGCAGGTTTTCAGCTGCGCTGCCCTGCACACTAACGGAGATCCGTCAGTCACTGCGGCACCTGTGCAGACGCGAGCACTCTCTGCCTCCTCCTCCACCTCAGCTAGGCAACGAGGCTTGCTGAATCTGCCCTTCTTTTTATGCAGAATCGCACCAGGACTAATGCCCTGATTCTGTTCAAAAGCCTTTTTAGAAGTCGTCCATTGTGCTTAGGGTATCTGTGTCTCCTCCTGTGATTCCAAGGGATCTGATAGAACTAATAACAGCAAAGGGAAGTCATGGGCTTGATTCCCAGATTGGCCACCGAGTGATGAACTCTTTTCCCTTAGCACTCTTTCTGTGGAGAGAACAGATGGCTGAATATGTAAATGCTAATGAGCATTATGAGCAGCTAACCAGAGTGTAATGCAACCTCTGGCCTCTTCTGCAAGAAATGTCACTGTCCAAACCTACCTAGGCTACATGTGTATTCTCAGATGCATTTGTCCTAAGCAATTTAACAGAACATCTGAAAACAACTGTATTTTAAAGTTAAAGTTCACTGATATTTGTTAGACGCTTTCATCCAAAGTGATAGACTCACAACAGTTGGAATCGAACCTGGGTCGAGTGGTGCTCCACCACACGGCAAAGTATATGATTTATATTGGGGCAGCCGTGGCCCACTGGTTAGTACTCTGGACTTGTAACCGGAGGGTTGCCAGTTCGAGCCCCGACCAGTGGGCCGCGGCTGAAGTGCCCTTGAGCAAGGCACCTAACCCCTCACTGCTCCCCGAGCGCCGCCGTTGAAGCAGGCAGCTCACTGCGCCGGGATTAGTGTGTGCTTCACCTCACTGTGTGTTCACTGTGTGCTGTTTGTGTTTCACTAATTCACTGATTGGGTTAAATGCAGAGACCAAATTTCCCTCACAGGATCAAAAAAGTATATATACTTATACTTATACTTATATTAATATATCAATACGATAAAAGCTATGCCTACACTGGGCCAGATATTGAATGATGTTGTTATCTGTAGATTCACTGGATCTGAGCACCATGATGGCATGGTGGATGGCACTGTGAACACAGGCAGCTCGCGCTCTGGGCATCTCCACCATGCCAGCCGGGTCGACCTGTCAAACGCAGATCACGCTAGCAGCTTGAGCACCACGGAAAAAGACACCGGGCGATGATGGTGATTACTTTTGAGAGTAAGATGATCGTATTGCCTCTGATGGGATACGAGAAGCTCGTGGCTATAGTGGTGGGCCTGCTCCAGAATCCAAACATCTGCTTCCTCAGCCTGCCCAGACTGTGTTCCCAATCAGACATGTTCGAACAGAAGACGCACAGCATCTGGCGCTAAAACTCGAGCAGTCTTCTAGGAGGACAGCGCCTGGCCGCTGGCCAGAATGGCTGCTGACAGGAGGGGATACGGCCCAGATTTGGCAGAGGTCATGGTTCAGAATCGCTGTGGTCTTCACTACTATCTGTCTGTGTGTGTATGTGTGGATGGTTGTCTGTGTAAAAGCAGTCTCCTGTATCCTTCTCAGAAATTAATTAATTACATGATCATCCGAGACCCGAACCGAAGACCTGGATTGGGTCCAGAGTTGATTCAGCCTCTGCTGCTGTGTGGGGGTGGATGGTTTTCACTATAGAGGCGGTCTCCTGTATCCTGCTTTCCGAAGGCACAGGTAATTACAAGACCATCCGAGACCGTCCTTTCATCAGGGCGAAGATAAAGTGTACAGAACTCCCCCGTAACCCGAGAACTAGAGCAGCGATGAGGTGATGGAAGAAGGTAACACGGGAGACAGACCGAGCCAACAGAAAAGGGATGGACAGACAAAGAGTGGAGGAAGAGAGCGAGGGAGAGAGAGGGAAGAGTGGAGAAAGAGAGGAAGGGAGAGAGCCGGTCACCTGGTACGTAATTGGCACATGGCCGAGTATGCTCAGTAGGGTTGGGCGATGTCCCTAAATTGGCATTTGACGATGTGTACAGTAAAACATCGTGATGGACGATGATATCGTCGGGGGCGGGGGGGGGGGTTCGTGTAGTAAACAGCCTATAGGTATGTCTGTACAGAAATACATTTATAATGTTCTACATAAAAATAAAAAAAATGCTATTATATAGGCTATACGGCCTGATGAAAGTGGACAGCTAAGAGAGACATACTGACCAGGCTACCGAAGTTGTGTGGAAGATCTAATCCAAGAAAAATGTTGTGAAAGACGGATAGACAATCAATCTGAACACTTGCGTGTGCACCAACCAGCGGAATATTACACATTGACAGACTTCGCTGGACCCAGCAAAAAAGCTACTTAAGACTACTATCGTGGTCACTCATTTAAAATATTAGTACTATGCAGCATCCCACGTTATCAGGCTACCGTCTATGCTGACT
>NW_027468630.1:28146497-28201497 GCF_046254945.1 Alosa pseudoharengus | reverse complement strand
CCAATGTCACGTCCAGCATGTATGCCAAGACACACACACAGACACACACACACACACGTGTGTTAAACTGCAGCGTCAACACTCCTCTAACTTAGGCTGCAGTCAGTTAAAAAAAAACATCAACCAACCGAAATCGAAGCCTCTCTTGCTACTCTGAAGTCACCGGTGTGGGAGTATTTTGATGTTCATTCACGTCAATTAACACTAACTTACACAACTTCGCAAGTGAAAAGATGATCTAGTTACAGTCCAAAATTACTTTAAGGCATAAAATGCACATTGATAAGTGCATATTCCATGAACACTAACCTTGGGTCTCTTCGGAGTGTGCTGAAACAGTCAAATTATCATTTGTGTTGTTTAATTTCACTATGTTCACGCCTATGTTTAATATTTGTTCTGTTTACAACCTTGCGGTTGGAACAGTTTAAAAAAAAAAAAGCGGTTTCAAAAGAAAACCCCCTGAAACAGAATAGCCAAAAAAAAGTTAACAACATAAGGAATGCATTAATAGTAATATTCAAAAAATATCGAAAAATCAATTTTTTCATTGACATATCTTGTCATACACAATTATGTCTGTCATCATGACTATGGCAGCATTTTACATTAAGCACGTTCCACTCAACTGACAATCATTGTAAAGAAAAGGCAAGGGCTGTGTCTCAAGCTGCACACTTCCCGTCAGTACTGCTAGTGCACTGAGCAATGAAGTGCAGTTTCAACCAGAAGTGCAAAAAAGTGCAATGTGATATACAAAGTATAGACAGGTGGTGCATAGACAGGTCAAAAAATATAGTGCAGTATAGACAGTAGTATACAGTTGATTTATAGAAGGTGGTTTAGAGCAATATAAATTAAATATAACTATGTGCAGTGTATTAGCAGTTACCTTATAAGAGCAGAATAAATATGGCTATGTAATATGAACAATGTACATATATGTGCAATGTAGTAACATTATAATAGTAGTAAGAATAATATACCGGTAGATATATGCAGTGTATTAACAGAATATAATATAAGAAAACAGAATAAATACAGATATTCAGTATGGAAAATATAGACAGATATGCACAGAATGTACAGCTATGTGCAGTGTGGTAACAGTACCATTGTAGTGCAGAAACAGTAACATAAGAGTAGTAAGAATAAGTGTATGTGCAGGATGGAGCAGTAGAAAATGGCTATATAAGTGTAATTAAACTAAGTATTTGAAGTAGGCAAGTAGGTGTTTGAGAGACAGCCTTAATGTTTTCTAAAATAGCGTTCAATGATCACCAAATTTGTCTTAACTTCTCACATGATGTAAGCAACCTCTTCTGTTAAAAAGCAAAACAGATGTATGTATGTCATGGAGAACTCTGTAGAGGAACTACTTACTGAAACCCATAAGGTTCATCAGTCTTGGTCAACTGTAGAAAAGCTACCTACTGAGACCCATAAGGTTCATCAGTCTGGGTCAACTGTAGAAAAGCTACCTATAGACCCATAAGGTTCATCAGTCTGGGTCAACTGTAGACTGAGCGAGGCTAGGTGTGGCCAGTGTCTGAGACATTAATGGCACCATATGCCTGATACACACACACACACACACACACACACACACACACACACACACACACACACACACAGACACACCTTTGACTATTGTTATCTAGGCCTGAATCCATAAGTTGTGGTGAGTGTCCTTGAAACGGACAGGGCCGGACCAAGGGTCAAGGGTCAGAGCAGAGAGTGTCTCCATCACCCCACCTCCATGGTGCCACCAGCTGCTCTTCCCCGACCTACCCAGACAGTGAGCGCCGTTGTTCCACGTCACAATGGACAATGGATGGGCATGGCCGAGTGGGCATCGTGCTCAGGAGTGGGCAGAGGCCTCAGAATGGGTGGGCTCGCTATGCCGGAGGAGAGGGTGGAGTCGCTTTCTTGGTGACCAACTGAGTACAGCCGTGCTGTGCTGCGTGTCGAGTGGACCATGCACTCTGTGGCCGCCCACTGTCTCTCTTCCACTCTCTCTCTCTCTCTTGCTCTCACTCACTCTCTCTCTTCCTCACATTCTAGCTTCCTAACAATATCTTTCTTTCTTTTGTTCTTTACACTCTCTCTCTCCCTTTCTGTCTCATCCTCTTGCTTATCCTAACACTCTGTCTGCCGAACACTTGCTCTCTCACATCTCTCCTTCCCTCTCGCCTTCCCTCTCTCCCTCCCTCTCTCCCAGGGTCTTTCTCACATACCCTCCCTCTCTCTGAAGAACTCTTATTCATACATTGCTCTCATTAACAACACTTTTGTTGGATAGAGACCAAATGTGAAACTGTAGCCTAGCTGCAATCTGTCAACTTGGGGGTGAGACGAGTGTGTGTGAGCAACGACTGACTGGAGATGAGGCGAGTGTGTGTGAGCAACGACTGACTAGGGATGAGGGGAGTGTGTGTGAGCACCGACTGACTAGGGATGAGGCGAGTGTGTGTGAGCAACGAATGACTGGAGAGCCATAATGTAAGTGGTCATGTAAAGATACTGTCCAAAGGAGCGTCCTCTTTCCCTAGCTAATTCCCACCCAGCTTGACCACATGAGCAGCCCCTTCCTGGCACATACACACCCGGACACACACACACACACACACACACAGATAGAGAGAGAAAGAGAAGTGATCCACATATTCCCAAGCATTTCATCATAGATGTTTCAAGACATACAGAAGTGGAGAACTTCTATAGAAGAAATATTTCCATGTCATCATCTTTAACTTGCAGTGTGACAAGCCTGTACAAGCCTATTTCCTGGCACTGTAATATCAATATACCATATAGTTGGGCATCTTTCCAGTTATGTAGACATACTCACTTTCTGTGTGACCTAATACCCTTGCATGAAATCATTCCAGCATTGCAAACCTGCCACACTAAATGTGTGTGTGTGTGTTTGTGTGAATCTGTTCAACTAACAGCCCTAGTTCATAAATGATGCACGTACATTGATACGCACACATAGTAGTAGATGGATCTAGACCTAGGGTCGTCTGGCGTTTTATGGAAGGACAATTGCCCGTTGACGACTGGCGGGTACCAAGTCCTCCGCGAGACAGCTCTGTACGATGCGCTACAAGAGCAACCCGGTGAGGTCGCCACAGGCGTGCGGCTCACTCATTGGTCTTCGCGCTGTCAGCAGACATCAGTAGATGGCTCCCATTGGCCCTGCGCTATGATTTCGCGAGCAGCCTCACTTGCTCCTTTTTCCACGCGCTACCAGAAATTACAATACCGTGAAATTGATCCGTAGGGAGTCGGCTACGAATGACAACCAACTCTGGATACATTTGTCAGCTTTTGACAAACCGGCGCGTTGCGCATCGCCATGTGTGTTTTCATGGGTCTCCCAAGAGGACATGAGCCACAGCGGAAGATGCGAAATGTAACAAGGACATGATAACTACCCAGTACCTACCCTGCCTTCCACGCCACTACCCGTAGCCTACATTTGAGGAGCGATGATGCCCATATTAAACAGTGACTAACCGCATGACTTGGTCAAATGAAATCCATCTTCTGTTCAAAAATAAAACTAAGTTTAAAAGCTCTGCACACAATGAATGCCATATGCAGCAATGGTTTACGATTTTCACACCACAGACAGAAATAAAACGCGATGTCTTGTAGGCTGTATAAACCCATGCCCTCTCGCCAGCTTCTCGGAAAGCAATTAATTCTTCCCGTTACAGTAACAGCATAGGTTAGGCTACCTCAATGCGAAACCGCATTATGCTTTCGACAGCTTTTCGGGCATTAATAGTAGCCTATTAGCACTCATTGTAAGATAACATGTAGCCTAAGCTTAATGAACCATGTTTAATGTCAAGGGTAGTCTACATAATGCAGACAGCAACGATTTGGTCAAAATGCTATTGGAATGGGTTATTCCTTCATCTCATTTTGAAATACCAACTCGTGCGCTCTAAAAGCGTAATCTAGCCAGACAATCGGTTCACTGGATGGCTGTAACGGTACATAGCCTATAATGTAGCCTCTGCTATTCCATTCAGGTTGATCATGCCAGCTAGTAGAGTAGCATACCTTGGCTAAGAGGATGAAATCCCCGCTATGTCATTGAGGAGACATATTAGAGCATTACTTTGAATACTTGGAACATGATCACTGTGTCTCAAATACACACGTTTCCGTCAAATCACTGAAAGCATGTCAGAAAGAGATGCAGGAAACGATGCAAGATTACGCGGACCAGACCTAACGTTAATCTCATTCCTAAAGCATTGCGAAAAAGATGACCTATTAATGCAGACTGTGGTATCAGCCAATGAATGTTTAGCGTCAATTGTGTTCTTTTCGTTTTGTATTAATTTCACATAACAGGCAATTTATACAGTAGGCCTATTTCACAGAAAGAAAAAACGCATGTTTAAGCTAGAGATAACCACACATAAATCAACGTCTCAGCCACAGCAAGAACACAGTACCAGTTTTCCTGCATCCACCGGATGGCTTCGTCTTCATTGAACTGTCTCTCAAATTCGTACTCTTGCAGCGCTAGCACCGACATTGTCTCTCTTCTGGGTTTTCAAAGCGGACGTGAAGGCAAGACAAGACGAAACGCGAAATATTCAAATAGTTTCCGCCTTAAATCGCGCTCCAACTCAGCCGCGGCCCCTATCTTGCATTGCGCTTGCCGCTGCCAGGAACTCATTCAGTAGATCTCCGATGTCAGCCTATATGCCTTCCACTTCCAACCGGCATACGCCCTCCTGCCTAAGAAGTGGTATCACGGTCCTAACGCCTTCAGTTCCAGGCTTTATCTGCGCGTGTCTTCACTTTTGTAGTACTGCAAACACGGCAGGGCTGCGAATGTCGTCACCCGATTGCTACAGTGACCTTTGACACAGATAATGATTCAGGGACGCTTAAGCAAACTAATATATTTGGCTGGACTTATAACATTTCATAACATGTTCAAAATTGTTTAGTCATTGTTAGTCATTCTTTATAGCTAATTGTGTTTTATTTATCCTTTAAATGCCCCTAGCAGAGGCTTGCTTTTTCTTTTACCTGAAGGCCCATCCATCTTTAGAGTTTGTGACAAAATGTGCCTAATAACAGAATTGAATAGAGGTGGCGTGATCCATGCACCCATAACCTGGCTTTGTAAGACTCTGGGTGGGGAGTCTGTGAGCTGTGAACCTTGAACCTATGGCCTGATTAAAGTCATCAGTTGGATGCTGATTTTTATTTATTTTATTCTCTGATGATTTGCATCCGATGGTTGACTGATCACCTTGTAAGGATAATCAGGTCAGGGTTGTCTACACGGTGCAATGACTGAGGGGGCATTTGAGATTTGCAAGTGGATCAACATTATATTGTTGGATGGGATAAGTTACAATGAGGGAGTGCAAGCAAGCATGGATGGACAAATTAGGGGAGAACTGGGTTGAAAGCCGAACACTTTCTAATGTGTGTTTTACCAGACTGAGAGCCACCTGCACCTGTGTCTTCTGTCATATGTATCCAGTTCCGTTTGCAGAACAAACACAGACACAATGTAGCCTATAAGCATATATGTAGGCCATGTCGTAGGCTGAGGAAAGAATGGCCGTGTCCTCAAATCAGAGTGTTTCCGGGTTGGCATCCTGGTGGGCAGTTGGGTATGTAATGTGGCAACTAAATTCAGCATGGAAATGACCACGCCCTGTAGTAGATAATGCCCATGTCCTCCCCCATTTTACAGTGTGTAAGCTGCAATGGACCCTTACAACTACCTAAACAAACATGCATTTCTAAAGGAATGCTGGTGGCACACAAAATAACATTGAGCTAATGGTAACTCGGGGATTAAACAAAAATGGAAAACAAGTTTTAAAAGTTGACATTTTGTAAAGCACTACACTAAAGTCTGATACATTTTCATTACAACTTATCTGCATTGATTTTGAAGGTTTAAACTGGAAACACTCTAGGAAGAGATTGAACAGGTCTATAGCAGAGACTTTCTAATGTGGAGACACAGCACTCAAAAAATACTCCATAGAAATGCATGGGGCTAGTTTGTCACGCCAATATGGCCGTTGTCTACACATATCCCACCCCTTCCTCGGCAAAACGTCGACATGTGAATACATTGAGCAAATAATGTGGTGTGATGTGAATACATTGAGCCAATCATATGGTGTGTTGTGAAGACATTGTGCCAATCATGTGTTGTGATCTCGCCGCTGGAGCAAGATTGGTGTCGTGAAGCCTTGCGCACGCGCAGTTCGACCCAAAGACTGTGCCCGATGAGTGCCCATAAAACGTTGGTATATGGCCGCCGAGTGGAGGGACTTGCCTAAAAGGACTTTGTCTATAGCAACATTGCAACACAGTTGAAACTAAATTATTATAATTTGATGTCATCAAAATTGTATCATATTGTCCTGCTTATCGGCATGAAACTAAAGATGTGAGAAAAGAGTAGGCTACTAAAGTTTACCCAGGGATAAAAATAACTGTTCTAGCTTTAAAATGCCCTTTTCAAGCATTCTGAGATGTGAAGGACCACAGAATTGCCTATTTCTTGCATGCTACAAAACATATTTAACATATTGACATATGCATGTTATACCTTGCAAGGAAGCAATATTAAGATAAATCTTATAAATTCTTTATTTGTCAACATCTCTGGAATCATCCATAGAAGTCACTTCTGAATATGTGTTTATTTAGTCAGGAAGGATGGTTAAATTGGATCTCAAAGATCCAACTACGAATTTGTCAATAACTTCACGCTTAAATAGCAGACTCTCCCATCAGTCTCCAATAAACAGAAGCTGTTGCTAGGCAACGCCTCTCTGGAGGAGATGGTTTCCCAGAGTGCCGCACCATGACGCCACAGCATGGAGGCCCCCAAGGAGTTGAAACTCTGATGTCAACACCACAGAGGTTATGTCATTTGCAGATGAACAGGACCATTACACACACAGACACACGCACACACACACATGCAGTACGGCAAAGCTGTATGCGACACAGAGAATTGGTATTTATTTGTGAGAAATAAAAAGAAAGATGCATAACTAAGGCAAAAGAGGTCTAAATCATTTCATAGAGATATTGCTCATTATACAACCCTAAATCCGAAAAAGTTGGGACGCTGTGTAAAATGCAAATAAAAACAGAATGTGATGATATACACATCTCGTAAACCCATATTTAGCTGCAAAAAGGACATAGACAACATATAAAATGTTGAAAATGAAACTTTTGACTATTTCATTGAAAATATACGGTATGTTCATTTTGAATTTGATGCCAGCAGCATAAAAAAAGGTGGGACAGGGGCATGTTTACCACTGTGCTGCTTCACCTCTTAATTTACTTAATTCACTGCGTTTCAATGTCTTTGTACATGTACTCTGCACAATGACAATAAAGTTGAATCTAATCTAATCTAATCTAATTCAACAACATTCTGTAAATGTTTAGGAACTGAGGAGACCAGTTGCTAGAGTTTTGAGAATGAAATGTTGTCCCAGTCCTGCCCGATCTAGGATTTCAGTTGCTCAACAGGGTATTCTTAATCATGTTTTTCATTCCATGATGCACCTAATTTGGTCTGGACTGCAGACAGGCCATTTTAGCACCTGGACTCTTCCGCTATGGAGAAATACTGTTTAAATTATGTGCAGAATTCATTTTGCCATTGTTCCCCTGAAATATTCAAGGTGTTCCCCGAAAAAGACGTTGCCTGGATGGCAGTATATGTTGCTGTATACATCATTCAGAATTGATTGTGACTTATCAGATGTGCAACATGCCATGCTGTAGGCACTAATCACCTTCATCAGATGCTGGGTTTTGAACTCAGCACTATAACAAGTTGTATAAGTTGGATAGGCCCTCTCCTCTTTGGCCAGAGGAGTCCATGATTTCCAAAAAGAATGGCAAATATTAATTGATCTCACCACGGGACCTTTTTCCACTTTACCTCAGTCCATTTTAAATGTGTTCAGGCCCAGATAAGACGGAGGTATTTTTGGATCACATCTAATTACAATTTCTTCTTTTGCATGGTAAAGTTTACACTAGCACTTGTGAATTGGATATCAAACTGTGCTCATACATGGGCGGATTATGAACTTTCGGGCCCCTGGGCCCAGATGTATTAAGGACCCCCCACTTATTGTTGCATATGTGGGAGGGGGGGTTTAGGGGGTACTCCCCCAGACATTTTTTAATTTGTTTGATGAGATTTCCTGTATTCTGGTGCATTTTGGGGGTGGCCAATTCTAAATTCAATCAGATTCATAGCCTACATCCTGATTTGTTGATATTGAGGCAATGATTCCATGCAAAGGTTTGGGTTTCAGGGCCCCATGACCCCTTGGGCCCCTGGGCCTAGGTCCGGTAGGCCCGTGCAGTAATCCATCCCTGTGCTCATAGACAATGGTTATCACTGAGCCCATACAATGGTTTTCATTACAGAAACAGGTCTGGTTTTAATGAAGTGGCATCTAAGATCCAAAAGACCACCGCCATCCAATATTGTTTTTCAGCTGTCTCTTGTTTGCAAAGATTTCTCTGGATTCTCTGAATATTTGGATGATGAACTCCCCAAATACTTCGCAATTTCATGTTAAGAAGTATTATAATTATACATCTTTACATCTAACAGACTCTGTCTTTCTGGGATGCTCTTTTTCATACCCAATCATGTTGCCAGTTACCCTAATTAGTTGTAAAATATTTCTTCTTTTGTTTTCTTTATCATTACACAACTTTTCCATACATGTCATTTTTTCTTGGCTCAGTCCCAACTTTTTTTGAAACGTGTTGCTGGTATCAAATTAAAATATATTTTCCATGAAATAGTCATACATGTCATTTTCAACATTTGATATGTTGTCTACATCCCTTTTGCAGCTAAATATGTGTTTACGAAATTTGCAGATTATCACATTCTATTTTTATTTGCATTTTGCACAACATCCCAACTTTTTCTGATTTGGGGTTGTATGTTGCTAAAAACCACTGGATGTGATTTTTATTTTATTATAATTTGTAATATATTTTATAATGTATGTTTTTAATATAACTTTCCCTTCCTACCAAAACATCTGGGGGCCGTATGAAACCTGCTGGTGGGCCTGATCTGGCCACCGGTCCTTATGTTTGACACCACTGCACTATAGGGAGCCTGTGTACCACCAGTGGTATGCGCACCACAGTTTGAGAACCTGGTGTATGTGATTTACTTACAACAATCTGATTTTGGGTTCCTTTGTCTGGTGTTGTCCATCTCTAGATTGGGACCCTGGGCAGGGTCCTGCGTATTTCTCAGGATTTCTTCAATATGTATAGTCTCGCTTCATAGTTGTTTGTTTGTTGAAATTCTCAGTTGAGAAGGGTCAGCCAGCTTCATGTTCTGTATAAGTGACAGATTGAGTCATGCATTTTTATCTCCTGTTTTATGTGGAATAGACAGGACACTTTTGCAATGCAATGTTTTTCCAAATATATTCCTTATCTGAGTACATACAGTTAAGAACAAAATTATTCATACCCCTGGCAAATATTGATGTAATGTTGATTTTCTCTTGACCAATATGTTTGTTCTGGCTGAAAATCACACTGCCACATGCCAAAAGGTTGTAAGGTAATGTGGTAGAAACGTGGAATCAAAAAAATAATCGTTTTTATCTTTTTAAACATTTTTTGGAAAACTGGCATGTCCAAAATTATTCATACCCTTTTTAAATAATCAATGGAAACATCTATATTTGCCATCAAATCTTCAATTTTGTTCTTATAATACTTACCAAGCCTCTCCATGTCTCCACAATGATTGTAGACCGCAGCTTTTTAGCAGCGATCTGGGTTTTGAGGCAGGAACGATTATTTGCCATCACGTTGGCCTTGTGCTAACTTTTTTGACTGATTGAGGTCTGGACTCTGGCTGGGCCACTCTTAAAATGTTGACAATGTTCTCTGTTAACCATTTCTTGCCTGGTTTGGCTGTTTGTTTCGGATCATTGTCTGGTTTAATGGTCCAATGATGCCTATTGGGGCAGGTCTCTTGGCTCACTGTCTGATCTTTTCCACCAGAATATCAGTGGAAATTGATTATTTAAAAAGGGTATGAATAGTTATGAGCTTGCCATTTTTCATAAAAAGGTTAAAGATGAAATCACTTCTTTTTTTAATTCTATGTTTCTCCCACATTGTCTTACCAACTTTTGGCATGTGATAGCATTTTCAGTCAGAACAAACATATTGATAAAGAGAAAATCAGCATTAAATCAATATTTGCCAGGGGTATGAATCATTTTGTTCTTAACTGAATGTATATACATATTTTTTGCATTTCATCTGTGTCCTCTAATGATTCTTTCTACGTTTGACCGTCCCTTCAGAGGTCACTATGAGACGACTCCTCAGGTGTCAGAGGTCACTATGAGACTACCGGTAGTCTTCTGGTATCAGAGGTCACTATGAGACGACTCCTCAGGTGTCAGAGGTCACTATGAGACTACCGGTAGTCTTCTGGTATCAGAGGTCACTATGAGACGACTCCTTAGGTGCCAGAGGTCACTATGAGATGTCTCTTCTGGTGTCGCGTCCGTCCCTTCAGAGGTCACTATGAGACTACCGGTAGTCTTCTGGTATCAGAGGTCACTATGAGACGACTCCTCTGGTATCAGAGGTCGCTATGAGACTACTTCTCTGTTATCAGAGGTCGCTATGAGACTACTTTTCTGTTATCAGAGGTCGCTATGAGACTACTTCTCTGTTATCAGAGGTCGCTATGAGACTACTTTTCTGTTATCAGAGGTCGCTATGAGACTCCTCTGGTGTCAGAGGTCGCTATGAGACTCCTCTGGTGTCGCGTCCGCCTCTCTCTCCCTCTCTCCGTTCTATGCTGGGGATAGTTTTCCATGCTGATGGGAATGTGGGCACACTTGTTCATACTGCATTATTCAACTTAGTCAAATTTCAGGAATTGATTATTTGGAAAATCCCTCTGAAAATGGTAATGAAATATTGACACGATCGCTTTCCTGGTTCATTTCTCTCTCATTAATTATGCATAGTAAGTGGCTGTGCAATGCTGTGCGGTGGACCTCCCTGAGTAGGGTACAGCACTGCACAGCATCCACCCCTTCTTCCTGAGCCTCACATGTTCAATAAGGTCTATAGAAACTAATGGATGTCACCATTAAGCACTTAAATTACCTGTATCATTCATTTCATTTAAATTATCTAAATATAAAGATAATGTCACGGTGCTGGGGAATATTGGGGTGTGTGTGTCTGTTATTGTATATGTGTGTGTGTGTGTGTGTCTGTTATTGTACATAAGTGTATGTGTGAGAGAGAGAAAAAATAATAAAACTACAGTTCCTTTGTTTCCAGGGTTTCCCACACAAAACATCACACTCTCACACTCAAAGGATCATCGACTACTCAATCACAACATTAAAAACAATAAACAGCATAAGGTATTTATGTGCACATCAACAAGTTCTTTGTTTTAATTGTTTGTTTGTATACATTAGCATTTCACCAATAATTCAGTCAGATTTTCCTGGATGTCTTATTTTGCCTTAAGAAACATGAACCCCAGTATTTGGCTTGTGGCTAAATGAATGCTTGTCGTTGATCAATTTGTGATCAATTTATGTGATTAAAATGCATGAATATCTGCAAAGGTTTCCAGCGTTAAAGAGACCATATTTGACAGGATTACATTTAAATGTAGATCAAATCATGACCAAATTTACCCCAGATTACTGGCTCTCTGACCATTACCCAGACCTTTCCTTCGTCTTGCGCTCCACCTGGTGGTTGGTTAGCAAAACTGCCATACCAACAGGAACGCAGAGGTTTCAAATAACTGCTGAGACCGGAGGTCTTTACGATTTATCAGTCCGAGCATTACTTTTTTTATTTAATGTGGGCCCAATATTTTATATCAAAGTTTAGACCAACATCTGATCATTTCTTGCCTTCAAGTAACGGAGACCTCGATTTAATTTGTGCCCTGGCTCTGCATAGACCGTTCTTGTGCGTTATGGCGCACCCTACTGTTCGAATAGAGGCATGACCTCAAAGCACTGAGAGGTACACCAAATTATCTGGTCCTTACCGCAGATCCAGTGGATCTGCGTTTAATCCGCCAGTATCACGGAGGTTTTACAGATTCATTCAGACAGATCTGAAAAGCCAAAGTCATTACCGTTGTCGGACTAAGACAAAATGATGACACCATTACCCTTATTATCATTGCCCCACATTGTCCTTGCTGTCAAATAGTCGAAATAATATAATGAAATGTAAATAAATAATGTAATAAAATGAAAACACAAACAATCAAATTCAGGGGTGAGCACGGGCAGTTAAGGGGGTTTGTGCTTAAGATGAAAAATCAACCAGTTATTAGAGAGTTTATGAGACTTATGATACTTATAAGGTACCGCTGACACGGCTTAAGTAATGACCTATCCCATGGCCTATCAATGAAGGTGTGGATCAAGCTAAATAGGCTATTTACCTTATATCATCAGCCAATGGCTACTTCCGACTAGTGCTGAACAAGAAAAGGAGGCATATTAGCACAATTCCATAGGATACAGATCAAAGTTAGGCTTAATCCATATGTGTTATGTTTTAGCCTATTTATTTTTGTTTTTTTGTTATTTTTGTTATATTGTTTGATAAAGGAAATAATCGTGACGAGTTGCTGTCACTCGTTCTGTTTGAGGTGGCTACTTTTTCCCCGCTTGTCTTCTTGGTTCATTGCACGCAATGCTGGAATAGAGTTTCAATACTGATGAGCAGTACCGTGCGCTGCCGCTACCAGTTTCATCAATGAAAAGCAAGACATACGTCGATGGTGCGCCAGGGGGTTCGATATGCGTTAACTGTGGTTGCCAAGGCGAGTTGAATGGCGCAGGCTAGTGCAGTCTTGCAAATTAATCAACGGGGGGGGCTTTAAAAAAATGCCCAGCGAAATTGGCATTTATGTTGTTCGAGGTCAGAAGGGCAGGTGTTTGAGCACCACCCGTGTTTTATCTGTGCCAAAAAATCACTGCTTGTAGCCTAGGCCTAGTCATCTGACATTTTACACTAAATCTGCGTTGGAATTCTTTGTTCAACGTGCATTAATAATTCTTGTCACCCAGTGCATCGCAGTGGTGGTCATCAGTCCATAGACGTATGCTGAAATAATTCTGGAAAAGTTCTGGAAAGCTTTCCACGGTGAGGTGCGTGAAAAGCTTTGTCAATGAGAACCTCTTATAGCCTTTTGACACTCACACGAAACCATAGATATTATACCATTATGAGCAGTAGCTGGTTAATGTGAATTTGCCTTCTTGTGTTAGCTATCTCAGGAGCCGCGAGCTCCTTGCATACTCCCTGTCGCGAGCCAAAGCCTTCTCTACCAAACCCACATTCAGTTCGGTTCTGTGGATAAACCATCTCCTCCGAGCCGTTAATGACTGTGAGCTCATGACGCCTTCCAGCCTAGATTACCGGGACTTATTCAACCGGAGCTCAAACGAGGGCGCGTCATGAGGAGATAGTGTTAAAAAAAAGAGAAAGAAACTAGTCCCACCACATTGCTGTCAGGGTTTTAACTGTGAGCGGGCTCGGACGTGTCTACCCTCACAGAGATTATAACACCAGGCGTCTAGCAGGTGACGGCTGGCGCGTGTATTAACAGCTAGGCAGTTCTCCAGTGCAGCTCATTCGCATGTTTAAACACGGTCCGTTAACCTGTCGAACCCCATCAGCGCTTTAACTCTAAATCTGTTAGAAGGAAGGTTCCGGATATCTGTAGTAAAGTAATAAGTTTAGATAAAAAAGTAAAACAAAAAATGACTAGAACTGTAGGCAGGGCCGGAGTGGGGCCACTTTTCAGCACTGGAGTTTTAGGCCCAAGACCGGCCCACTTTTTTAGTGGTGGTGGAAATTGGATAAATAAGGCAACATTTCAGCTCTTATCCTGTAGTTTTTATTATAGGCTACCAATATTCCACTATTCCACAAGGATAGGTTGATAAGTTAACAAAAACAGGAAGGAAGAAATAAAGCATTTCAAATGTATCCCACAATTCCACTAAGAGGCATATTGAACTACTGTATTTTCTGCATGGGTCAGAGCTATCGTGTTATTGTTTGGTGATTTGCTCCTTTACTACACCCACTTCTTTGCAAACAAGGCATATTTGATCATGTAGCCTACTGCTGTCATATAGCGTACTGTTCTTTCTTACATAAAATAACTTTAATTCATGGTTAACTCTATTATCCTTTATACTTGTCCCTGTAGTCATAGCTAATTTCGGGCTCATCATTTTCAGCGGGGGACTGGCTGATCTGCTGCTCAGAGGCTACTTTTGTTATTAGGCCTAGGCTACTGCATACACAGATGACAGAGACTTGCAATATTTGCAAAGTCTATGAATCGCCATATTGGATGATACAAAAAGGCTAATATTTTAATTCATTTAATATGTTGCTTGCGAATAGGTTGACAACGCTACAACGTCCAGTATTAGCCCAATAATTACGCCACTGTGCGCCGCATGGCTATCTCTCTTTACCAGTTGCCATTTATGTCTGTCCTCTTCAAAAAAAATCTGGAAGCTTGACACATTTGACAGCATTTCCCTCCAATACTTTTCGTCTTTTTTACCTGGCCTTTTCAGTTCCTCATGGCCTCTTTCTACCATCCATCCTCCCTGACGCTTCACTACGGTAGGGCCGGCCCGGCTGGTGGTATCTGAGAAAACTTTTTAGGAAAGACGGGCTATATGGACCCAACCAATTAACTCTTCTTGGGAGGGGAGAACAATCCATGCAGAGGCTGCGGTGTTAGGCATAGAATGTGTGTAGCCAACTTTAAGAGAAGATAGATTAACGTGGCAAATGTCAATATTTTTCCCTCGACCGGCCCAAAAGTGAAGCGGCCCACCGGGAATTCTCCCGATTCTCCCGATTACCCACTCCGGGCCTGACTGTAGGCTATTTACTGTTTCCTCAGCTTGGGGAGATTGTGGTAGATACCCACTGCAGCACTGATCCAATAATCAAGCACTCCTCAACATCCAGCACACACACACACACACAAACAAACAAACAAACACGTTTTGGAAGGATGGCATGTTCACCATCAGCAATTTTCATTGAAGATGGGTTTAATAAATCATCTGCATTTAGGTATTAATTTACCTGTCTGTATATAAAGCAGTCATAATGATGCCTCAAAACAATCAACACCTTTTTCTTTTACATGTGGGAACAGCAGCTCTTGGTAACTCCTCCATGGGCGATTGCTATTACATTAATTATACTTAATGCTACGTTATACCAATATTCCAAGATCATATACACTTGCCACCCTCTATTTTGCATGCAATGCTTATTGAAACCAGCTCTGTAATCTGTATGACTTTTAGCAAGGCAGAAGGATTCCTCTCAGAGCCACAGAGAGGGCTCTTATTGCTCCCAGTCCCTCTGCAATCAACAGTGCCTGCTGGGAAAGACAATCTCAGAGTGGCAACAGGGGATTGGTCAGCAGATTGATTGTGTTCCTGTCAGTCAACCAATTAATCGGCAGGTAGAATCTATGTTTTGGATATTGCCCATTTTCACATTGCATTCTTATCCCAACAACCACAAAATGGGGCAAATGTCTGTTTTTTTATTTACACTGTATGCCATATTGAGAGTTGCTTGAGTCTGTAGATCGATGACATTTTCTCACTTAATCTAAGATCTAAGGACAGAAAAAAAAAACACATTTATTAGTTATACAAGTCCAGAAATGACACGTTCATGCCCATTCATTTTGTACATGCACACTTCAAAGGTAAACATTTAACAGATTGTGGTTTTGTTTCTGTTGTTGTTTGTGTCTTTTTGTAAATACACCCCTGGTTGTTGGCTACAGGAAGTACCTCTACTGCAATCACTCCCGGTAGCCATAGTGGTAGTAGACGTCCTTGTAGTGGCACTGACTTCCGGTGGTTCTTTCCTTGGATAAGAAGAATTAGCAACCCTGTGCTGTGCCTCTGGCTGGTGGAGTGTGTGTGTGTGTTACCTGCTGGCCGGTGGAGTGTGGGTGCTAAGAGTGTGTGTGTGTTTGTGTGTGTATGTTACCTACTGTAACTGTAGTCTCAGGGTCTCAGGCCGGTGGAGAGGGGTGCTAAGAGTGTGTGTGTGTGTTAACCTGCTGTAGTTCCAGGCCGGTGGAGTGTGTGTGTGTTTGTGTGTGTGTGTGTGTGTGTGTGTGTGTGTGTGCGTGCGCGTGTTACCTGCTGTAGTCCCAGGCCGGTGGATTGCGGGTGCTAAGAGTGTGGTGTGATCTAACTCTGTGCTGATGCTCCTGTCACTCTCACTACTAAGCTAAAGCACTATGCCCCCAAAGAGTTACAGCCTGACTGTGTCAGCTGTTCTCCCTCTCTGTTGCTTTCTCTCTCTCTCTCTCTCTATCTCTGTCTGTCTGTCTGTCTCACTCTCACTCTCACTCACTCATGTGCACACACACACACCACGCAAACAACCATAACCAGCATGGTGTCCAAATATGCATTCAGTTACATACACATACTGTATATACACACACACACATACGAAGAGAGAGAGATAGAGAGACCATTAGCACAGTATCCTTACACATAAAATCGTCAAAACAATCATTTTCATCAAAACTTCTTTACTCACACACCATATCCCTGCAGTCACACAACTCAAACACATACACACAGCCTTCAAACATGTGTACACACATACACATACACACACACACACACACACACACACAGAGATCACATCACACATCACCAGGGCATTAGCGATTCCTCTGTGTTGCAGCACAACACGCCCTCCGTGTGGAGGCCCTAATCGATTCTGGAGAGAAAACATCTAAGATGTTTCTTTTTAATAAAACTTCAGAAAGCAGGAAGCGTGCGAGTCATGAAATTTGCCCCGGTTACTATCGTTCACACGCTCCCTCTCCCTGTTCCCCTCCATCTCTCTCTCTCTCTCTCTCTCTCTCTCTCTCTCTCTCTTTTTCTCTCCCCTTTCCTCTCCACCTCTCTCTTTCTCTCTCTCTATTTCTCTCTCTCTCCCTCCCTCTTCTCTGAGCATGCCTGCGGCGACAAGCACTGCCTCTGCCCTATTCTACAGTCTTCAAAGCTCAAGCATATCAGATGGGGAGGGCCTCCTGTCTCTCGCGTGCACACACGCATACACACGCACACAAACACACACGCTTTTGCACAGTCAAACACTCTTTAAGCCAAACACTACACAATCAATCTAAATGCTCTCTGACTACAGCGTCCACCCCATCGCCAGTCTCAGCCTTATCCTGCCCCCTCTCTCTCTTCCCAAATAGACTGCCCCCCCCTCTCTCCCTTTCCCAATTAGACTGCCCAGTTAATGGGGAAAACTGGAATATGGGGAGCAGTACTGAATGATGAGCGTTGGCAATATTGGAAGAAGGAGGAGGACCTCTGGGAGCTCTGCACTATCTCTTAGAGAATTGGTTTAGTGCAATCAAAACACCTCAGAAGTGCTGGTGGATTACATTTATTGTACCAAGTGGAGATGGACTCAAGGGAGGTGGAGCTGGTTCAGGCTGGCTAGAGAGCTATGGAAGGACCATGGTGGAGAAGTAGAGGGAAAATATGAGGACCTTGAGCTTTTGGTTTGAGGATGCAAAACCTTAATATCTTGTCAAGTTCCAAGATCCACCATAATATACAATATAGTAGAGAATGCTGCAAAGATTAGAATGGAAATCAATTTAGCAAATAAGCAGTATTCACTGTTTAGAGTTTTAGTTTTCACAGCTACTTCACCTGTGCTGAAGTGAAATGAAGGCTAAATCACGGACTCTCTTCCACACACGTGATAAATCGTCCAAATACATGTTAACACATTCAGTCTATAAACCAACAAAAGTCTCCGATCTGTTGAGTTAGTTGCGTTTCCATGGTGCAGAGAGAGCGCGCGCTAATCCTCTCCGCGCTGCTCTTGACCCGCCACCACATGTGGCGTCTCCGCATTAGGTGAGCACGAGAATGCGGGAGGTCACTGCTGCTTGACCCCACGCACAGCCTGCTGCATCAGGATTGGACCGTATCCCGCCCCTGCGTGGACACACAGACACCCTCCCCCAGATGAGGCTGGAGAGGCGTTCGGGTGTGGTATGGAGCCTATAACCGATGTTCGCAATTTATTTAGTATCTTGGGTAGAGGAATTTATCGATGTACCTGCGCTTGGAATAGCACGTTTTTGTTTGTTACGTGTCTTTTCTTGTTGGTTGTTTTTGTATCGTGTAGTTTCAAGTGGATGTTAACTTTTAAATCAGTGCACATTCAAAGGCAGAGTGTGCAGATTAATTTTGTGAGTGATCAGGATAAAGCATTGGATATTATAGACTACATGATCTAGATGTGTCTAAATGATCTTAAACGTTGGTTGAAACAAAGCATTCGAAAGTGCAATTTATATACCGATGAATGCATGAATTTGATTGAATTTTTTGATAGTTTAGGCACATAGTCGTTAGAAATGTTACAAAAAAAAGATTAGAACGAGTATTGGCACAATGTTCTTTTTTTTTATATACTCTGCACCCAAATTACTTTTTTTCCATGCGTCTAGGCTAGCCTAGCCTATATGACGCATGATCTATCCCCCTGACTCGGACATCAATGTGATATTCTAAAGCCAACACTCTCCCTGGTATTTGAACACTCATGGTCCTTAATAGGGAGTCCACAGACCGAGGGGGAAGCACTATGAGTGAATCTGTGTTTTGTTCATTATTTCGGCTAGTCGTGCGGAAAATTACGGAAATCCACATTTATCTTGACATGCATATCTTCATATAGATGTAATTTGTCTTTTCCTAATATGTTCACCTTTGGCTGTCATTTAAAATAACAACATATTTGCACAGTAATATTTGTCACAGTGTTCGGGTGGGTATTTAAGTCTTTGTCTTGCAGATTAACAATATCCCATGTACTATTTCGTCTATTTCATTTGACGTGCCACAGTCATCACTTCCATTGTCTCACACAGAATGACCCAACGTAGCAAATGTGGTCGTGATCATGCAATGAATTTTAATAGGCGAGTTGAACGGGCTTCTGACTGTGTAGTTTATGTAACTAGTCTTGTTTCAGACACATCATAAACATTAGATATGGCCTGTGGTTTTAAATTAGCTTTATGACCCAACATGTCCAGCATTTAGGCTATTTATAGGCTACATTTATGTGATGTTTACAAAGTTTAATGGTCTAGCAACGGAGAAACCCCTCAATGAAAATCTAAATGACCTGTTGTTAAGCATTTTTACTGTTACAATGTGCATAAAATTCTTCATGCAATACGGGCACTAGCAATTACATTGCTATGTCTGTAAAATAATATTGTACTCACAACCACGTCGAATAATAAAGTAGAGAATATCAACTGCAACGTAAAACCATATGCTTAAGCGGCCATAATCTCTTTGTGAAAGTCGGGAACAGTTGCATTTTCTTTCAGGTGTGTTCAGAGTCTGGTAATAAATGCATCAAAATAGTAATTTCAAACAATTATATTTTATTTGAGTCTTACTGAAGTTCATGGCTATATACCAAAAAACATTTCAGGTCTATTTTATACTTATCTATCTATCTAGTACAAACGCAATACAGACATAGCCTACCATTTTTTTCCGAGTAATGAAAAAAATCGCCAGATCCATCCATTGTTTACAAAACAATCAGTGTCATTTCCTTTACACTGAACTGTAAGTAAATCCTTCAGTGAATTTTTTTTTACCTCCCGGCTGTTTTCTTCTGTCCATAAAGAGAACCCGAGAGAGAGAGAGGGAGAGAGAGGAGACGTGCGGCCTTTTGGGCGGCCTCGGGCTGACTGAAGGTCCCATGTCCTGCTCCCGTGGGCCGTGGCTGGCGGTGTTTATTGGGATGTGTATTGAGACGCAGACTTCAGATATCAACCCGGTCAGTCGGTGAGTTCCTCTCACTTTTCCGACCGAAGGAGTCTCACGGAATGGCACGGGCCTGTGGGTGTGTATTAGATGTTTAATTTATGACTGTGACTGGGGCACATGACTGTTGTAAAAATGTGGCGCTTGAAGAAACAATTACGAGTATGGAGTTTAAGATCTCCTCAAGCTGTGAAAAACAGCAACTCAATTTACACTATAGACACACAGAGCCGCCATGCATAAAATATTTTAAGACTGCAATGGAATTATAATTATTGTTATTTTAATCATTACTTTATTAGTCCTCTTCTGTAAGGCTTTAGCTAAAGCAAATACTTCTTTCACACATGTGTATTCGCCTTGTTTACGTTGACTAATTAGCCATACAGTGTAAGCTACATTGAGTTACAAAGTTAATAGGCTTTTAAACCGAATGAAAGGTGATTGCAAGTCATTGTCAGGAAAGTTGACGTGCCTACTCACCAGGTAGCCTACCACAGCCTTTAGTAGGGAATAGTTGGCCAGTGTTTCAGACGATGGTACGGCTTCTCTGCCATCCTAACACCGTTTCAACATGACTTGTTCAACAGTAGTGAGATCACAGAGGCACACGAACACACACGCATACGTACCCACCCGCACCGTCCCCGGGCTACATACCTCTCATTGTTTGTGCAAACTTGTGAATTGCATTTTCTCGGTGCCTTAGCGTTGTTTTCGTTTGCTACAAACGCACCAGTGCAAATAATGATGGACTAGCGCACTCAACAAACACACTGTCTAGACAAACCTACAATAGCGTATCCGTTCTGTTTCCAACTGAAGCAGTGAAAAGGGAGTAAAATGGATAATTTTCTATACCAGCTTGTAATTATTATTATGATTATGACTATTTATTTATTTATTTATTTATTTGCATCTACATTGGTTTACCATTATGCAAACACATCGTTCCACATTATGACTAGCTATAATGATAGAATAGGCCTATTTGATTGCATTTCCATTTCAGTCAAACAGTTGCTCACTGATATTTACTTACACTCAACCCAAGCACTGCTGCACTTGGTGGGTCACGAACTTACTTTGTAAGCGTCAGTAATTCCGTGCGTAAACATACCCATAGCCAACAAACTAATGGCTAATTAAAGTCCTATTATGAGTACATTATGACATCCTTCAGCAGTAACACACTTGGCTCTACTTGAAAATTCAATCCAGTAAAGGAGATCTACGAAGAGAAATTTCTGGAATATTTTTCTATCTCCTTTATCAAGCCCTTTGTTCCCTTATGTTCCTTCCACTCTCCGGCTAAACCTGCTTGAGCGAGCGGCTGCTTCATCCATGTGTGGCCCGCGCTACTTATGCTTATTCCAGTGTTATTTCAAGCCTCGCTGATCACTTGGAGTCCTTGCTCAATCAGACATGTATATTCTGTGGCTAATCTGCGCGGGACGTCTCGCCCTCCTAGGCGCGTGCATCCCGCGTCTAGCCTATGTGTATTGAAGGGGTTCATTGTTTTCCTAATAGATTAGAGTCACCTACGGCTCGTAATGGAACAGAAACAGACAACCTTACTCGAATAAAGTTGACCGCCCACGTAAATATTGCCATAGATACTTGTTCTAACACCAAAGAAACCGGCAGCCAAACTTGTAAAACAGTTTAGAACAATATATTTACTTCCATTAAATAAAACACAATAGTTTATTATTTTTGGGATGTTGAAAAAACGAAACAAAATTCGGTACCAAATAGTATACACAGAGAAAACCCATTTTCAGCGACATTTGTGTCGTATTACCCAAGTTCTCTAATCTAAATCCATATTCACACAGACATTTAATAATACATTTGTAATATGTTAACACACGAGTGGTGCGTTTAGTATGTACATTCCCTTGTTTGCAAGCAAAACATTATTCCTTTTTAGTTTTTTTTTTTCCTCACATGCGGTGTTAAATTGAATCTTGAAAGGTATGGAGAGCTAGAGCATTCTCTTCTACAAACTGGAGATGATAATTAGATATATATTATATACAGCCATTCAGTCAATCAGTGTCCCAAATCCGAAATGTCAAAAGGATAAACTTTATAAAATAAAGTATCCTAAATTCTGCACACTCCGGTGTAGGACAACAAAAAATACTCATTAGAAAATGGCTAATTAATTACTTCCGACAAAAGTTTGAAATTCCGTAGGGATATCGCTTGCTTTAGTGGTTTAGTCTTTTAGTGCTCCTTTTGTTGAAAGAAAATCAAAAAGTAGTCCCTCCTTCCTGTGATGCTGGGCTTGGGAAGTCACCGATAGTTAGACCGGTCTATCCACAGCGTACTGGCACGCGCTGAGGTTGGAGGCCGGGTTCTGAACACTGGCATATCCAAAACTCGAATGCTGCTTTGCCTTCAGTCTCAGGCTAGCCAGACTGGAGTTGCAAGTGTCCCGATACACGTAGGGAGGCGTCGGCGGAGCGTATGGGCACGCCGGCGTGGGGACTCCCGAATTCAGAGCTTGGTTGCTAAGGTTGTTCAAGTTGTTGAGACTGTTGAGACTGGATCCCGGCACTCCAGTCACCGAAGGGACCATACTGGATGTCATACTCATGGAGGAGATGGAGTTTGGGGGGGAGAACATGGTCTGCGAGGAGAGGGGATTGACATTCATGGAATTGAAGAAAGGGAAGCTTTTGGTGGAAAGGGAAGCGGACGTGAGGCCCTTGGCGGCCCAGTTGTTGTATGTGTAGCCAGGGTACATGTCGTCGTAGGGCTGCATGAGTCCGTTGAACTGAGGGCCGAAGCCGTTCTTGCAAAGCTCTGCTTGTTGATTCCTCTCCCGTTTTCTCCACTTTGCTCTGCGATTTTTGAACCACACCTGCAAAAGAAATTACGGTAAATGGGAGTATTTGATTTGAATCGGTCAAAGAGGTGAGGAAAATTATTTTGTTGGAACGAGAATTTAGAGAAATTATTTAATTTACAATGACATTTAAACTGTTCCAAAAGTAAAAATATATATATGCAGTGCATTCTTGTACATCGAGATAATATTTTACGTATTTGGTCCAAATGGCTGATAATGCAACGTTCAATAAAATAAAGCAATAAACCTGTCTCGTGGGCACCACATTTAAGCTCCCCCATATAAATAAATAAATAAATAAAAGGAAACGTGTTTTCATATTTGTTTTCCTTGCATTTCCACAGAAATAGCGAGTTCATCATTGCACACACGGCCTGTGCTTTATGAATTATGCAAAAGGTTTGCTTTTGCATAATCTTGTTTGATGTAGGCCAACAACTAGGCCCCCAGGTTGTGGTCTTGTGCCTGCCCGCCTATTTTAAAATGCTCTAGTGGTCCTGAGCGGTTTTATAAGTCTACTAATTGGGTCATTTTGTGTTTTCAATCCAACACTTCATCCCTTGGCGTCAAGTGTCACGAGGTCATTTCACGGCTGCTTCGTCTCTGGATGTGTATGCCCGTAGAGGCGGAGACCGCGTGCGCTGACCTTAAAGTGTACAACACGAGAATGACAATCACAAAATCCGAGCTTTGCACCTCTTTCACAGCGACCAACGAGTGGCTTTAAAGCGATATGTCATCGTTGGCGCGTCACTTGTGTTGATTGCAAAACATTTCTGTTGCGCTCTAATTGGCCTTTACCTAACAATGACAGGACACGGCTCACTGTCGGACTCGGAGCACTAGCAGCTTTGCTCTGTTTTTCTGCCTACTGACAACCCTGCGTTTATTATGTTGCTCAGCCAACAGACATCGCTGGAACGTGCATGTCACGTCATCTAAAGTTCAAGTATCGTTTTTTTGTTTTGTTTTAACCAAGAGACACGTGTAATAGCCTCTCGAAATTAAAATATGTTGTTACTCAATTAGGTTACACGTGTCCAAAATAAAAATAAAAAACAGAAAAGAAAAATAACGAATTGAAAAAACGTAATACACAAGACATAATGTCCAAGTAAGTGTTATATTATCATTGTTGGTAACCATCACCATTATTGTCCTTGTCTGTGATTATTTGGCATAGGCTACTTATAAGCCGGCTGAGCTTAGCGGGCCTTTAAAAATCTGCTGTTTTCTGTTAGAAATTTGAGGATGACTACATTTTTGTAGGTTTACTTACCCGCACTCTGGCCTCTGTGAGATTCGTCCAGACAGCGATCTCCTCCCGCGTTGACATGTCCGGGTAGCGGTTCCGCTGGAAGGTGGCCTCGAGCTCCTGGAGCTGCTGGCTAGTGAAATGTGTGCGCTGTCGTCGCTGCCGCTTCTTCTTGGACGGGTCATCGGAGGAGTCGTCATTTTTACTCTGACTTTTTTCTTTTTCTAAACAGAAACAAAAATAAATTAATTCAATGTGATTGCCTCGAATTTGGCTTTAGATTTCTAGAATTCTGCAACAGCGCATTGAATAAATAATTAAATGAATGCATTTAATTCCATAAAACTCATATTTCGACTCGTATTTGAAACAATTTAAACATCACTCGTATGTTTTAAAAAGCTATTTATTGTGCAAATTTACGCATGCTTTTGTTTGACTGAGTGTTAAATCTGTTGGTAATGTACTGCACCTCTACTATTCAGAGACATTGTAAATCAGTTGCTAAGGAATCCTTTCCCAATCAATTAGCCTCCCGTGGCTGGAGTTCAGTATTCACTCGTAACACAGCGCCAAAAGGAATGCAATGGAGCCGTGCGGTCAGGTAAACAGCTACAATCCCCGTAAAATCGTAACACACACATAAAACCGAAAATAAACAAACAGCTGCTCCATTAAGTGCACAAACACAATCACACACACATACTAACGCACCCTCAAACACACCCTAGTGTGTAGACCCGTTCTCTCCTTCTCTCTCCCTCACACACACACACACAGACACACACATACACACACAAACACAAACGCACACATGCGCGCGGACACACGCAGACGGCCGTTCGCTCTTGTGCGCATATTGAGCCCTGTTTGCACTCGGTACTCTGTTACTTCCTCGGATAGTGAATAGTATATGATTATAGGGAGCCATCTTTTGTTTGTCGTGATCCCAACGGTGTATAAAGGACCCCTTGACCGCCTCTCCGTTTGCGAAGCATCCACGACAGCAGACAGCTCTTACCTACGGATTCTGGACTAGAACTGTCCGAGACGGTGTGCACCTCTAGCCGGTGCTTGGTGTCCACCGACCGCTGCAACGGCTGCAGAGTTGAAGCCATCGCAAGTGGCGTGTGGTGTAGGGAAGTGAGTTTATTCCCGGAGATATGGTGGTGGTGTAGGTGTTCCAAAGTCAGCGGATCCTTCATAGAGTTCATCGATAAGGGTGCCAAGGCAGAAATGATTCCCCGACTGATCCCACCACGCAAGCGGAAAAAACAGCAGTTGAAGAAGCGTCCGGAGAGTTGAGGGTGATGAGGTTTACAAGCTGCGTCGCTCCTCTTTCAATTATCTCGTAAAGCAACTCTCTGCTCAGATGGCTTAATGTGTCTTAAAATAAGTCCTCTATGAGCCGCGTCGGAGGAAAGGAAAGGCTTTCGCTCGAAGCCGGAGCAAACAGATATCTCGGCTTGATATCGCTAGCAAGGAGTACCAGAGTGACAGGGACAGGTAGGTGATATTATATCCACGGTTACACACACACTATCTCTGCCTCGCACACACACATACACATACTACGGTGCTCGACGATCATTTCAGCTGTTCGTCGTACCCAGTTTGTCCAACAGAGGCTCTCTCCATACCCTGACGTCACGAAAGATCCTCCTACTTCTTGACAGACCATCAAAGCCAATACGACGGAAAGAAGAGAACACGGCCCGTGTGCTCACGAGTACTATGTGTATTTTTCCTTCGCCGTGAAAACATGTAAAAAGAGATCGGACACAGTGTACCCTAGCCTCATTTGAGAAAGCATGAACACGGTCCATAGCTACAGTCTTAACGCAAACATTCTAGACACGGGCTTGTGTGACGGCACTGAGAAAATGGTAATTGGTATCACCCTCTTACTCGGATAAACTACTCCGGGCACAGCTTTGCATTAATTATCTGAAGTTTCAAATTGAAGCCAAAGCATGCGCATCCACACCCCACTGTGTTTCCCCTTAAAACAAGGCATCATAAGCATTTGTATAAGGATATTATAATGGTGACATCAGTCGTAATTTCACTATGTATGCGAAAGGCTCGCGGCTCAATTAACCAACAACCTTGTCACCTGAGAGATAAAATCAACCCATGATGATGATTATTGCAAATTACTTCGATAAAGATTAGGCTACAAAGTCAAACTTCTTGTAGATTGTCGCTTCAACCTAGTTGCTCTTTACAGACTAGAAAAGTAGCACACGTTGAAAAAGTTGTGAGGCCATTTATTAGGCTCTGGGTCAATCACGACAAGTGTCTGCCATTTTGTAAAATATGAAGCGATGTGTTCCTGTCAGTTGAGGGACAAATTAATGACACTTCCTGTCTTTATCTGCCACTTAAATGACGCGTTTTATCTGCGCTATGTTGAGGTACCTCGTTGGGAACCAGGGCTCTTCTATTTGGAGTGGTTTTTAATCTGATAAGACGCTCATTTGCTTAAGAATTTTAAACGGAGGCTTTCAATGACGTCCAGGTCTATTCTCAGCGACATTTTTTCTCAAATGTTCTGGTTCTAGCCCTCTGCATAGGAAATAGCCCATGCTACTATCCCATGACAAATTAATCCTTTATTTGCACTCTTAAGATACAATTCTACAAGACATGGACAGCGTGTCAATGGACTTGTGACTGTGAGACAGCTGTTCATATGCTTATCGGACAAAAATGTATACTTTTCAAACTGATTTTTGAAAACAAGGCGCAGCCGGTTATAGCCTAATAATAATAATAATAATAATAATAATCCTGTCGTAAACAAACAAGTATGTATTGGTTGGAAAGCGCAGACTATAACCCGTATCAGGAGTTTTTTTTTTTTTTTTTACTCCAGCCGATCTCCTGTCTAGGGGCATCAGTGCCACAGCACTAAGGTAATCCCGTGAAAGCCCTTGATATGCGCCTCATTTGCAGTCTTATGGGAGCGCTCGGGAGAGAGAGAGAGAGAGAGAGAGAGAGAGAGAAAGATGCCACAGCAAGATCTGCAGGCTTCTCCTCTGACGGCTCCACGAAGAACCCTCCGGTTTCTCTGTGTTTACCCACCACGCAACTCACCGGTGCCCGCTCTTAGAGTGTTGTGAACAAGAATGTGTGCCAATATATGCCTTCTATGCCTTAGCTTCCTCCATTACTTGTGGTTTCAGCGAATACGTTTTCTTTTCCTGCATTAAAAGCTGTTACTCAGTTTATGCTTTCCTTACTAGCTTTACTTTGTGTTTGGTGGAGCAATGAGATGTTTAATGGGTTCTTGCTGATACATATTTGGACGCGCGGTGTGCCCATGAATGGTAAAGTAAGTTTCCAAGTGCATCTGCAACGGGTAGAGAAATATTTATGACAGGGACTACTGTATTGATTCATTTATCAAAATATTTTTGAAAAACGTGGTCTTGTGGATTGTCATAAATTACTACCGACAATTAAGACTTCCTTCCACAGACCGCTCTCGTCACTAATTGTGTGTGGAATATATTAACCAGTCACCATAATTCCCATCGAACTATTTGTAATACAACGAAATAATTGGCGAAATGTTTCAATTGCCCTGATAACATAGGGATGGTGATGGCAGCATGTTACGAATAAAGCGTAGTAGCATTGTACGCAGCCCAGACAAATTTAGGACAAATAGGCCAAAATATTTTAATCGCTCGATTCTTGTTCAAAGTGATACTAGATTTGGACTGGATTACTTCTCTTTATTTCCGACGCACCTTCAGAACGCCAGGGTTGCCTAGTGCGGATTACCGGCCAGGACGCACAACACCGCCATTCATTACCGAGTCAGTCAATATGCAGGAGACGACAAAGCTTTTTCCATAGGATTAAGAGGACATCAGATTCCTCCATTAGTATATTCCTGCTCACGAAGAAGCTTTCATTATGCATTTAGTTTTCCCCCGAGTCAATCTCACTAGCGCCGCATACATTACCGCGCTAGAAAACACTGAGGAAGAGATCATCGATAATCAAGTCGTCCAATGTCTTTCTTTTTTTTCTTCGTCTATTTGCTCCTGTTTGCATTTAAATGAAACGATGCGACACTTCCTACAGTAATTACCTATTTATGTCATATTTATCTTATCAGCGGACCAATCATCAGCAGATTACTACCGTTGACTGACTAATTTATCTTGCTGTCAAATAGCCCCATATCATCATGCGGCGTGCCTTTTCGGTTATCTTTGAATTGGTTTAATGAAGATGGAATTGACATAAATTGAGAGAGGGTCAGACGAGCGTGTTAGGATAGCCAACTTATTAGCCCACATCGATTGTAGCATAGTACTTGAACACGGAAAATTAAATGAAGAAAATTTAATTTCATTTTCGATTGAAATCAGCCATTTTAAGAGATGATTATAAGCAAAAAAGGTTGACGATGCTGTGGGAACAGGATTGAGGCCTATTTACTCCAGTAGGCTAACCAATAAAGGTATAAGCTAGCCTTACTTCATAAATATTTTATGTAGGTGTTGTTCTACGACAGGACACACACACACACACACACACACCAGTAAGACCGCAGAGAACTCAAAGATATAGGCTACATGTATGTCTGATATCAGAGACTTTGTGATATCTGTATGCCCAAATTCTTTCAATGCTGCAGCTAAAGCAAGCAGAAACTTCTTAAAAAACGAATTGACATATTTAGGACGTTTAACTTTTCAAAGGCGTAGGCCTATCATCCATGTTGTTCTGCATTCAGTTACTTGCGCTTGTGTTCTCATCTCTTACCTTCATGAATGCGTGGCCACAGGGTGGCGCTCTAAGACCACAAACCTTAAATCCCAGGGATAAACCCTATTCTAAATGTCAGACTTATTTTAGAGCCATCTCGGGGCCATTCAAGTGGATCGGTGACATTAATACATACATATGCGTAAGGGCTAATGAAACCAGCCCGGGGTTTTTATTTACTGGTTTCACAACAGGTTTCCACTGAAGCCATAAGGGCACTCAAGCGAAACCACAGTCTTATTTATTCCACTGTATTGGGCAAGGGAGAGGACAGCACAAACAGAGGACCCGCGGCACTCAGCAACCTGTTACTTACCTAGTTGCGCACACGTTGACGCAAGCTTGCGGCAGTGGGAGTCCATTATAGTAATTACACAGACGGTCTCTGAAAAACACAAACAAAACCATTTAGACTGAATGTCACAATTTCGCAATTCAAAATGGCTTCAAGCACACTGCATAGAATTCGTTAAAATATGAACATATTTCGTTGTAATATATTTCGTTTTAGAATGACACGTAATTTTAAATGGTTTTACTTGGTATTGATGTCAGGAAGACTCATTTTCTTTAATGCACTAGCGACCTAGACATGGTGCGCCTATCTCTATCTCTCTCTCTCTTTCTTCCAGTGTGTGTGTGCCGAATAACACTGCGGCATATTGGTGCTGGAAGTTGAGTGATTCTGCAGTAAAATCACGGGATTAGTGTATGATTGAGATGTCTGTCGGTGGGTTATTACAAAATTCATTATCCCAGCTCCATGCTAACCCGATATGAAGTTACACAGATGGGCTTTTATTAGTCCAGGCTTCTGTTGTTTGCTTATGATAATGTTTTTCTGAAATTTGCATGCAATCCGGCTGTTAAGCGTTTTCCCCTACCCTCTCTCCGCCAGTGTGCGGCAATGTACGGATCTGTCGCCGCGTCACCTGCATCCATCTGTGATTGAACTCAGAGGCCTGAAACAGTGGAGGTGATGTTTGACTGTCTGCCTGGTGGCGTGTTCCTCTCTCTCTCTCTCTCTCTCTCTCTCTCTCTCTCTCTCTCTCTCTCTCTCTCTCTCTCTCGCTCTCTCTGTGCGTGTATGTAGTTAAATCGTAAAGAAGGCAAGGGCTGCCTGGCTTGCTGAGCAAAGTTTTGCGTGATCAGCTGTAATAATGCTCGCAAACTGCAGCTCTGCTCCTGCATGGTGCCGAGGCAGTAACAGGCCTGTGCGCGCTACATGGTATTTCTCCGATGGCGTGTGTCGACATCGGTGAGAGACATCCAGGAACATCAAATAAGCTTATAAGCAACTGGAAAGTACAAAGTTATGCTAGGCCTACTGTGATTTTTTTTAAAACGCGTGGGGGAAAAATTGTCATAGAAGCGACCTTATGAATAAACAGCTGATATGAAAGGGTCCTGAAACAATTATTTTTCTTCAGCGAACATGATGAGCCTCTTCAGGTCAACAGGCTATGGAGAAGTTGGAAGTTATTGGACCTCGAACACGGAACATAGTTTAATGTAAATATAAATAGGCTAAGCTATGTGAAAATAAAATACGCTGCACAAAATTGTACACATTTCATTAAAAATACTTACAAAAGGAATTTGTTGTTCACAGTATTCAATCCAATATTAGGAGCGCAAAGCAGAAACTGATTGTATTAAATGCAATTGTATTCGAAAGCATTGTGTGCTGCTATTGGCGATCTGAAGGCCCAGCCTAGTTGTAATACTGCTGCTGCTAGTACCATACTACTGCTGCTACAAGTGTAGATACTACTACTACTACTACTACTACTACTACTACTACTACTATAAATAATAATAGGCCTAATAATAATAATAATAATAATAATAATAGGCTAATAATAATGATAATACAATACTACTACTACTACTACTACTACTACTACTAATACTACTACTACTACTACTACTACCACTACTACTAATAATAATAATAATTATAAATGGGTTAATAATAATAGTAGTAGTAGTAATAAACTGTATTATTATCAAGCAACCAAATAGCTGTGCTCACATAATTATCCTATTCTATTCATAGACAATATTTTTATTTTAACCCATTTCTTAGGAAGGAAAATGTTTCGTTTTTTTCTATGTTGCAGGCCAATATTTCTTAGTTAAGACAGACACAGCTTGGAAGACTAAGTGGCAATAGGCCTAGCCAAAAGTACACCCGTACCTTCGTTTTTACACAGGAGCTCTTGTCAATATTTCTACATTCAAGATCCAAGATCATACCAACATCTTAAGTTAAATATATACATCACCACTGACAATTGCTTTTCTGGTTTAACATTAAATGTTCAATTAACTAGGCCTACATGCAGTCTTGTTAGCCTATGAAGGTTAGGCTTGCATGCTTGAAACGGATCCTAGATGGTTTCTGAACGTCATCTTTATAAAAGTTGTAGCGTAAAAATAGTTTTTAAACAGGACAGAATTTAATGGGAGTTTATTGCCCGCAATGTTGCTGTGTTTATATCACGAAATGGGGCACTCCTGCTAGCCCGTGCATGTGAGAGAATGCTTGTTCGCCACAGCCATATGTTTTCGTGTTAATTAAGAGGGCCAGACCATGAAGACTTGTCCGCTGCCTTCGCCTTTCAGCGCTAACGATACATCATTATCATCCTGCAGCTCGCGCTACAACCTGCCAGGACCTTCACTTATCATCCCCGCATGCCCTTCTTCCCCGACCGCCGAGTCTCGCGCTAGAGGCAGACAGATTAGGCTGAAAAGGCAAACCCGAGGCGGAACGAATTCCGTTACTCGCATGAACTCACATCTCTGGACAGCGTGGCCTCCGTACTTACCACAAGTTGTTGAAACACTGCGGGTGTTTGAGCCGTCTCGTGGGCGCAGTTTCCTGGTGAAGAGGTAAATCCCACACCGATAATCGTGCCCTGAGCCACGAGCTGAAGTCCGGACCGTGAGTATACCAGTCCAAAATACAAGGACGCAGAAAATAACTTAAATATCGCGGAGAAGACTCAGTTCCACGGCAAGCTCAGAACCGCACTGGTGTTGTGTGATGACGGAGAACCACGTCTCTATCATATCTTGCAATCGATGGCAAACATTCATACGTGCACGCACATGCACACCCGAGCGTGCAATTCTGACGCGACGCGGTCAGACAGACGTCGTCTTTTTCAGCGAGTCGCACTCTCCCAACGCGCGTAGACAGACAGTGAGTGGTCCGTATCCCCTCTCTTGAGCTTTGAGCCTGACCGCGTGGGTGTGTATGTGTGTGTAAAGAGTGTGTGGGTGTGTACATAAGCGTGTCTAGTGAAAGAGGAGGAAAAAAGCTGCGCAACACGATCCGTGACCCATATAATCATTTCAAAGCAAGAATTATTACCACATATAGAGTTAATAACAGTATCTTTAATTAGTCAACAAAAGTCTCTGCAGCTAATTTCAACAGAATTGCGAATTAATTAAGCTACTCTGTATATAAATGCAAATACGATGGCCTACAATTATCGGCCGATATGTTTGTGTGTTGAGCAGGCTACTTAATGACGAAATCGAATCAAAAACGTTTCTTTTCAATGAAAGTCTACATGGGATTTTTTTTTAAATAACACGTATAAGTCTGAGTTACATTTATCGTGTATTACCAGCATATCAAAACCGTTGTCTCAAGTTTGTATTTAATGCTCATTTACAATTAATAAAAATAATATAAAACATGTAATAGCCTACTCAGTTAATGTAGCCCACTTATGAGCTGGTCGTGATTTGTGCATTTCACTGTTAACATGTCACACGGGCAGGTTTTATAGACTATGGGTCGTTTGATTTGTGTAATCATTTTTATATGATCGACCTACCAAGAGCTCCACCAGCTCCTTATGAAATCATGCATTCCTAAAAATCAATTTCGTCTCCCTGTGGACCATTTGTCCATTTATTTGCAAATAGCACAGTGAGATAAGTCACTGCGACAAAAGCCTATATATTATTTAGGCCCAGTCACAGAGGGTAAACAGACCAACCAGTTTTACGGGCCTTACAGCCCAATGAAAGTTCGACTGAAATGTAATGTTTGTGTGTGTGTGTGCGCGTGAGCGTGTATATGTATGTAGAAGTGCGCAGATGAAGTGAACAGCTGGTTGACATGCAAATGTCACTGAAAGATTCGCGAGCTGCAGACTCGTTTGGATTCGCATCTTAAGTGAGCCAAGCAGACCGGACGTACTTTTCACGTGCCTAATCCGCTTTTTACATTTTTAGTCATACACCCGTCAAACAAGTCATTAATGCGCTCGGCCACATGGGAATTTCAGAACTCAACTGGGCTTGCTGACACGCTCATTTGGCCAGACGTCAGTCGTCAATTTTTTCGATGCCTGTTAGTCGGACATAGTGTGCTGTAATTCTGCACAACCGCAAGATTCGTTTTGCTATTGTGCACGTTAATACTATACGGGTTTTGGTGTGAAATATTGTGCAGTGACGTATAGGCTGTGGATACAACCATGTCAATTAGACTCTAAATGTGACACATGGCAGGTTTATTTAATTGCGCCGATTCACTTAGCGAATGTTTTCGAATATTTTTGTTTGAAGAACCAAATCTTTGCTATGAATGATTTATAAATAGCCTGAGGCAATAAATTACCTTTGCTTTCTGTTTGTTTATAGTTTAGCGCAGTGTGTCTCTAACGGCTTTTGGGGTCAGATCATCTTCTAAAGCGTGACCTGTAAACATGAGCCCTTGTACATCATAACCAATTGATGAAGACAGCGCCCGTGGCCCAGAGACCTTTCTTCGCTAAAACATCAGCCATTGCACATTGCACCCATTCCCTGCCCGTCATATCTGACCACGGAGGCATCTCTCTCCCAGCAGCGCGCTTACCTTCATCTGAAGAGATAAAAAAGAGAGATCCTTCACTCTTTCTTTCTCACAAGGGGAAAAGGTGCAAAGGAATGCTCGCGAGTTCAGAAAAAGGCAGCCGCGTGGAGACTCTTGTGCCTCGGGGGCAAACCGACGGCTTCTTTTCATTTCAAGCACTTATCGATTCGCTGTTGTCATCTTTGGCGACGCAGAAGGACACTTGAAAGAATTTCTGCCTCGGCTTGTGATGTGGGAGAGGAGGTGACCCCGTCAGGCGCTGCGCTGACTCCTAACGAGCACATCAACCACTCGGCTCCTCCACACACACACAGCTATACATATGGACATTAGTTTTTTTCCCCTTCTTCCTCTCTCACTATTCTGTTTCTAGGGCAAAGCCTGAAGAAATGTTATGGAAATCCTTAGTACAAATAATAAAAAGAGGTTGCCAATTAGTTGGCGTCACATTGAGTGTTTTTATGTGAAACAGCCGCAGAGATGAACATTTCGCATCGTTTTTAAATGTTATTCTGTAAAAGAATATGGCTACATTATGATATACAGAGATGTAGCCTATCGCATAGAAATGGGAAATGATATTGTGTAACAATCTTTTGCAAACCAATTAAATGTATATGAGGGGTTATGATGAATATATTAACGCTGTAGGCATCAACAAAATGAACGCTAATAGGCCTGCTGCTTGCTCTTTTTAAAAAGGTTTCTTGACTACACTGAAACAGCTGTTCTCTCAGATGTAGCCTACACTGAATCTCACAAACTCAAAATAGTTTTGTTTTAGTTGCCCTAATTATCCTGAATTTCTCAGAGCATATAAAACGACTGGCAGTGAATCCATCACCTCAAAATAAAATAATCTCTCACTTGATATAACCAGCTAGATGAATAGCATTCGGTCTCCGAAGAGGGGGAGATAGTGGAATACTTGGCACGGATCTTTCAGCTTTCACCCACACGCGGGGTGATCGCTCGTGACAGAAGGTGTGAGAGATGTATTGGAAATTTTGAAAAAGGTTTATACCCTCCGACATGCAAGATTAATAGTTTGGCATAACAAATTATTTTTCACCGGTTCAGTTTGTAGCGTGTCGGAACGATTCCAGCTCTACACACGAGGAATCAATTAAATAATGATTAAATCAGACTGTGTGTATATGTGAGCACGAGTAATGTGGCTTTGCAGGAAAAAAAATCCTATCTTCCTTTGGAGAACTGTTTTTTTTTTTTTTTTCTGTATAAGAAAAAAATATCAATTTCCATGCGATGTTATGGGCCCAGGGGCTTGTGCGTCTGACTGCACATCATTGTAGCACTCCACCCGAGAGTCAGAAAACTCTGTCAGTTTAATCAGGGTCATCAATCCAGCCGGCCTGCATTCAAGCGCGTTCGGGCCTTTGATTCCGTTTGATTGGCTGGATGGGATCGCGGGCAGACCCCTGCTGCCGGAGAGCTCGGCGGGACTGGAGACTGCTCACGAGTGTCGCCTACCCCGCTGTCTGGCCCTATGTGCCACAGACTCTTAACGACATTTGCAGTCAAACGAGGGTTTCCAAAGCCACAAATCTTTAAACAAATCAGTTTATGTACTGCTAATATGTTAGACCAAAAGTAATGGCTTGGAAGGAGACTTTATTGTGGGTGTAACTTTCTCTACCATGCTACTTTTGTTTAATTCAAAAGAGGGAGAGCGAGGGAGGGGCGGAAAAAGAAGGAGTGAGAGAGAGATGAAGGCGTGAGACAGTAAAATGGACTGAGGAGAAGTGTTTCAGCTTCTGTGTGTTAAATGCTCCATCTCCAGGGGATTGGGTTATAGTGTGTGTGTGTGACTGCTATGGAGAAGAGAACTCTCTGAGATCATGAGATGTCCCCTGAGTTGGGCAGGCCACACACTGGCCATGCCACCATGGATAGAGAGAGAAGGGGATGAAGAGGGACAAGGGAGTCAAAGAAATGGTGAGAGCGAGAGACATTTAGAAATAGAGGTGGAATGTGTGTGTGCATTGAGAGAGAGAGAGAGAGAGGGAAAGAGAGAGGAAATGGAATGGAGCATAGAGAAAGTTAGATGGAGCAACAGAGGCCTGGGTGGTGGGTGCATGTGAAATAGCAGCCCTGCTCAGACATCTCTCTCTCTCTCTCTCTCTCTCTCTCTCTCTCTCTCCCTCTCTCTCTCCCATCCCGGAGGCTGCAGTGTATGTTTAAAAAGCACTCGGCTGTTTGGTCTGCTCGCCCCATGTAATTACCATCTCATTTGGCCCCCTCTGAAAGCGCCGTGCTGATGTCATGGTGGTTTTGGACTTCCATCGCTCGCTCGCTCTCGCTCCGCTGGGCTCTGGGCACAGATGCCAGCCGCCGGGAGAGAGGGAGAGAGAGAGGGAGAGAGAGAGAGGGGGAGAGAGAGAGAGGGGGAGGGAGAGATGGGCTCAGTGGAAGTAGTTTACCGTGACACGAGGCATGAGACCGTCTGTCAGCACTGCTGATGGCTGGTGCCATTTACTTGTTTGTTGCATTGATGAAATGGGAATCAATGGGGAGTGTGTGTGTGTGTTTGAGGGAGAATGAGTAACTGTGTGTGTGTGTGTGCGTATGTGTGTGTGTGTGTGTGTGTGTGTTAAATATCACCTACAACAACAACAATTGCTAAACAGATCTAGGGTTAGGATAATTAAGAGGGCAAGTACTGTGTGTAATGTGCTACCTAAGCTGTCAGCATGTTAAAACCAGCCCTTGCTGGGTGACCTGTGTGTGTGTGTGTGTGTGTGTTTGTGTGTGTGTGTTAAATACCAGACAACAGCAACTGATAAACAAACCTGGGGTTAGGGTAATTGTAAGAAGGCAACTACCGTATGTAATGTGCTATCTAACCCGTGTCGGCATGCTAAAATCACTCCTTATGGGGTTGGGAAAGCTGTGTGTGTGTGTGTGTGTGTGTGTGTGTGTGTGTGTGTGTGTGTGTGTGTGTGTGTGTGTGTGTGTGTGTGTGTGTGTGTGTGTGTGCGTGCCCTCCCCTCATCACCGATGCGGAGTGGGAGCCATAATTGCTGGGGTGCTTGGCGCAGATCGATGGGGGGCCAAGGGGAGACTCCCGCCGCGATAGCGCCACTAACCCGCCGAAGGGGAAATCGCCCAAGAATGAAATTGGTGTAATCAAACGACCATGATGTCTGCGCGCGTCAATAACATGTAAAAGAGACGGGGCAGCAGCGGCGCTCAGGTGCAGCATGGGGGGGGGGGGGGCTGCCGCTCCGTCTAATTGGTCCACAGTGGCAGATGAGAGAGGGAGGACATGGAGGGAGGGAGCGAGGAAACCAGGGATAGAGAGAGAGAGAGAGAGAGAGAGAGAGAGAGAGAGAAGGAGGGAGGAGTTGCTCAAGACAAGAGGTGGAGAGGGGATAAAGAAAGGGGGGATGGACTATTTGGGATTAAATTAGACTGAAGAGTGGGGTCACTGTCAACAATTGATACCCCCCCCCCCCAAACTCATCCCTGTGTGCTTGTCTTTGTCTCTCACTCTCTCTCACTCTTAAACTGTAGCTGCTCCTGTCTCACTCTCTCTCACTCTTAAACTGTAGCTGCTCCTGTCTCACTCTCTCTCACTCTTAAACTGTAGCTGCTCCTGTCTCACTCTCTCTCACTCTTAAACTGTAGCTGCTCCTGTCTCACTCTCTCACTCTTAAACTGTAGCCGCTCCTGTCTCCCTGCTGTGGTGTGGGCTACGTCTGTGTTTGTGTCCTCCCGCTGTTTAAGAACGAGTCACTTTAAGTGTCAGTGTTAAATTGAAAACTGTCCCTGATAAATTGGCTCATCAGTAACAAGCACCACTTGCAAAGCAAAGTTGTATTTTTGAGGTGCGTATGTGTATGTGCATGAGTGAATAAGTGATAAGGATAGGAAGTGTGTGTGTGTGTGTGTGTGTGTGTGTGTGTGTGTGTGTGGTGGGGGGGTGGTTGGGGTCTGCCTAATCCAGTGCCTGTGTGAAACTGTTGACATTTGTGCTGTGTTTCCTTCATGATGTGACTGGGGCTGTTTTTAGCTGGATTAGCTACAAATCTCCCATGCAGCACGTTCAGCATGACACTGCTCTTCGCCTCATTAATAATGGATGCAGAGAGTGTAATCCGCAAGCAAGACAGAGGAGTGCAGAGGAGCGGAGAGGAGAGGAGAGGAGAGGAGGGGAGGGGGGAGAGAGGCCATTGTACAGGGTGGGGTGGGGGACAAACCAGACAGTATCCCCAGATTGATGCCCTCAGTTCGCAAGAATAGTTTTTGGTGGACTGATTTTTTTCCCCTTGCTTATCATGGCTGTTGCATCTGTAGCTATGCTGATTATTGTGTGTTTGTGAGGGTGTTTCTCTGTGTGTGGATGGGTGGGTGAGTGAGTGCTGGATCATTTGGCATGGTGGTGGTGTGGGGGAGTGTGTGTGTGCGTGTGATGGATCTTTTAGTCGGGCGAACATGTTGGGAGATTTTGTGTGTGTGTGTGTGTGTGTGTGCTTGTGTGTCAGTATCCTTGTGTCCTCCATTGATTATGTTTGCTCAGGCTTCTCACTGCTGGCTATTACTGGAGATCGGCAGACACACCCCTCCTTGGCACAACCACGCTGGGGGATTATCCCAAGGAGAGGAGAGGAGAGGAGAGGAGAGGAGAAGAGGGGAGCCCAGAGATGGAGGGAGACGCAGTATGTGCCTCCCAGCAATCCTCTGTGGCTTCTCCCCACGCATGGACCCCCTCTCACACACACACACTCCCCATCCCTCCCCCAATCACACCCCTAAACACACGTACACAAACACACACACGCACACACACACACACACACACACACACACACACACATACATCAACTCCCCACCGCGTACAACTTTTTTTGCTGTTTGATTTCGCCGTGCAGTTTTGGGGCCTCCTCGTGTTTCTCCTAATGGTGATCGCTCTCCTCGACTGCACTCCCCCCATACTCTCCTCCTCCTTCTCCTCCTCTCCTCCTCCTCCTCCTCTCCCCTCCTCACAGGGCTCAGCTGTGGGCGGAGTGATGCATACTGCGGCCTGAGCTTTTCAGTCATCCTTCTGCTCTAATCTGCCTCAAGCTCTCTCCTCTCCTCTCACACACACACTATACCTCGCACGCTCACTCGCTCCTCTCCTCTCACACACACACTATACCTCACTCGCTCCTCTCATCTCACACACACACTATACCTCACTCACTCCTCTCTCCTCTCCTCTCACACACACACTATACCTCACTCACTCCTCTCTCCTCTCACACACACACTATACCTCACTCGCTCATCTCCTCTCACACACACACTATGCCTCACTCGCTCCTCTCCTCTCACACACACACTATGCCTCACTCGCTCCTCTCTCCTCTCTCACACACGCACACTATACCTCACTCGCTCACTCACTACACTATGCACTGCCGCCAGTGCTGCTACCACTCCGACTGCTGCTGATGTAGGCTAGCTGAGGAAGCAGACCATTTGCCTGGTGGTTTGTTTGTTTGTTTGTTTGTTTGTTTGTTTGTTAATCTGTTTATTTGTTTGAGTCTGAAAATAATGAATGAAGAAATTCCCACCCAGTTTTATTTTCTGACTCTTCTCAGCATTACTGCTTCTGTAAGAGGAGAACGTTTGAACTGGTTAAAACAAAACCTTTTCCACGTCATTGTTCCCTTTCTTCTTGTCTTCCGCTCATTGTCTCCTCTGCCTGTCTCTCCCTCCAAAGCGGTTTCCCGTTGGCTTCCCAGAGTGCTTTGCGGCTCTCCAGCCCTGGCGCGCGGCCCATCTGCCTGCTCGAGCTGAGTGGCTGAATCAAAGGGGCAAGACACTAATCCTGATGAGACTATGCATCCACCAGGCGGGGTAATTATGTCACCCTCTGCCCCTCTGCCCAGCCGCGGAGGAACCGGAGGAGGAGGGGGAGAGGGGGGGGTCTCTTTGATCTGCCCCTTAAACCTTCTCCCGCAGGATTGGCCAGCTAAAGATCCAAAGATACTTCCCTATTACTCCACCCAGTGTGCCACTCCGCAATCTCCCTCTCTCTCTTTCCCCGTTCTCCTTCTTCCTCTCTTTCTCTCTTTCTCTCTCTTCCTTCTCTCTCTCTCTCTCTTTCTGTCTCTCCCTCACTTTCTCAATTACTGTTTTTTGTTCTGCCTTTCACTGTCCTCTCTCTCTCTCTCTCTCTCTCTCTCTCCCCTTTTCTCTGGTTCATTTACACTATCTGGTAGTGTGTGTTGGATGAGGTGTGTTAACCTCTAAGGACTTGGGTCAAAACTGGGGGTCATTAAATAACTATGCTTTCAGAAGAGTCTGACAAATGGAAATGTTGTTGTGGAAAAAAAGGAGGAAACTGTATCTAGCACATATATTTCTCTATTATGTATATATTATATGCATCTAGCTCATATATTTAATCAGTGTTTAATTGTTACATGTCTGCCCACTTTAACCATTAATAGTCTGTGGCTTGACAAGTGTTGTGGTTTTGTTGTTAATGCACAGTATAATACCGGATTTATTTTTCATCCATGAAGATATTAAGATGGAAAAATTAATGCAATGATTTTCCGTAAGTAGTTTATAAAGGCACTTATACCAATTTACACACACAAAAACAAACACACACACACACACACACACACACACATTTATTTATACACACCCACTTAAACAAACATACACACATGCACATATAGACCATACGCCCCCCCCACACACACACACACACGCACTCCTAGAGCTCTGGGCCTACTGTTATTTCCTCGATCCCCTCTCTGTCACTGGAGCCCTGGGATAATTCACTGTAAGCGATCCCGTGTGTGTATGCATGTGTGTCCTGTGTCCACCACTTTATTCCGATGGATCCTGTGGCCTCATCAGCCAGCTTAGAGGGGACTTAGACCTGTGTCCACTCACCCTCGGGTCCCCATCGCCGCGGCAACCGGCCTGCCGTTCAGACGGGGATCAAAGCCTTGGACCGTTAGCGGGGTGGCTACGACGGAGCTTAGTGAGAGAGTGGAGGGCATTAGGCATAACGCAGCATAAACCTGACATGTTGGGCTGCTGCATTGTAGATTAGCTGAGGTATGCAGGTTTATGCACAAATACCAGGACCAGTGTTTGATGTGTCTCTGACCGGCATCTGTGTTCCCACACAGTGAGCTGCATGTTGACCTCGGAAATGACAGGTGATTGGTTGCATTGGGTTTGTTATTTTATTTTATTTTATTTTATTTAATGGTGAAGAATATTCTGTATTCCCTTTCATGTGATGTCCTTCTCTGGAGCCCCAGTGACAAGATAATAAATTACCTTTATGTCATCTGTGTATTTCAATATTATATTTGTCACATTGATGATAGACCCCAGGAAGAATAGCTGCTGCTTTGCAAAAGCTAATGGGGATCTAAATAAAAACAAACAAACAAATCTGTCAGGACAACGCTGTGAAATTATAGTGAGAATTGAGCTGCTGGTGTGTGGACGTGTGTGAGATTAGTGTCTGTGTGGACATCTGCACCTCTACCGGACTCCGGAGCCCTGGAGCGATCGAACGTCCACAGGAGGCCTACTCAGGCTGGGGAAGGTAGAGGGGAGGGGAGGGTTTTCTTGGTGGAGCCTTTCAAAGCTGCCACAAACAACACAAATGGCACTCAGACTTTTCTCTTGGCACGTCACCATGGTGCTCTCAGCAACTTGTTGGTGTAACACTATGCGTTTTGTATAAATATATGCCTGCCCTGTGCCCAAGTATAAACGTGTGTGTGTGTGTGTGTGTGTGTGTGTGTGTGTGTGTGTGTGTGTGTGTGTGTGTGTGCGCGCGTGTGACTGTTCATATTTGCTGAAGAGCAGCCAGATTCACAGGGCCTTGTCTGCCAGAGTAGAGCACTTATACAAAACACACACTTGCACTCTCTCACACACTCACACTCACACACACACCACACACACACACACACACCACACACACACACTAGAGAACATCCATGAGTCAGAAGTCACAAGCTAGTCCGTCCTTCTCAATACCATCATCAGGCAATCCACCTACTGATATCTCATCCATGGACATCATCATAATGTCATCACATTCGGCAGTCACCTTTTCCTCCGAGCAACGCACCGCTCTATGCTCATGGGTCAGCAATGTCCAGTCATGTCACTCTATCCCTCACCGGAGCACACTGAAGATGCTGACGACAGCGGGCACCAAAAGGCGCCATACATTTTGGGCCTGTCTGTGTGTGATTTGTTGGGTGCCACATAGCTGTGATTAGATGCCTAATAGGCCAAGCTGAGGGGTAATGCTCCTTTATTTCCAGAGCCCGAGGGGGCCCTCGTAAATATTGCCCAAAATAAAAATGTTCCGAGTGCTCCTCCTGACGAACACCTTCGCTTGTCGTCTGGTCAGCTGCCCTGGCGTGCGCCACATGCCACAGGAACATCAGGGGGTTTCCAAGGAGAGACCCCCTGTGCCCAACCACGCACACACACACACACACACACACACACACACAGATGCACGCACACACTCTCTCTCTCTTTCACTCAACACACACAACACACACGCTCACACATACACACCGCACATAGCCAACCTTGCTCTTTCCACCATAGGAGTGGCAGGTGATGAACGCGCCATTCTGGATTTGTTGTTGCCGTTTAAAAGAGGAGCACTTCTAAAAGAGCATCTCCTTCACAAACAAACTAGCGCACAATAAATAACCCTATAATAGACACACATACACACACACACACATACACACACACACACACACACACACACACTCACTACTAGTCCCTTTGCATAAGAGGAGCTTCTTAATGAATGTATGTACACTGTAGACGTTTATAACATATTTGACAAATGTCTCCTGGATCATCTTTTCTATTGAGTGGCTATTAGTTGTGTTTAAGCCGTTAGTGAGTGCATAGAGAATGGTGTGAGGTTGGAGCTATAGGGAATGGTGTGAGGTTGGAGCCATAGGGAATGGTGTGAGGTTGGAGCCATGCGATGGCAGATGTTAATGAAGACGCCTCCAGCTTCTCCCACTCAGCAAGCTCCACTCACACTTAGTCACGGATGGGACATTCCACACACAGTCTACCAGGAGTGTTGATACTTGGTTCTAAGTTGCACCCCCTACTGACACACACACACCCACACACACACTCACATATTACTCTTACTACGCACACATATATGCATGTAAGTATGTAAATACAATGTATGCACATAGACACAATGATGTGCACATCGAAACAAGGCGTGAAAACTCCCCGCGTGCACACACACTCTCTCTCTCTCACACACACACATACACGCACACACACATGCACACACACACACACACATACTCACTCACACACACGCACTCTGAGCCGATGTGTGTGAGAGCTTGTGGAGTGCCATGCGATGAGCTAAGCTGCATTTGGCTCTCACGCTGGCCCGTGTCGTCGGCGCTGAGGGGCTGTCAAGGCCGCTCGCAGCTCCCGCTCCTCTCGCGTTGCACCCTGGCGCAGCCTTGGCATGACACGCTACGCCACTCTAGTCCTCTCCAGTCCACACCCATCTACCCAAACACCCCCCCACCCCCCGACCCCCACCCCCACCCCCCGCCCGCCTGGGCTAACGGGAAACACATTGGGCCAAGGGCCTTCAGACCCTGCGCTCTGCTGACGGACATGAGTGGAAGTGTTAAATCCATCAGCCATTCCAGCGCGTCTCCAGGGCCTGGACACATTACGAGACGCTCCTTCGAAGGGCGACGCGCCAGAATGACCTGTCCCACATGAACACACGTGTACGTACGCACACACACTTTAATAAGCATCATCTGCCTCCCCTCTGTACACATTCACACACACACACGTGGACAATTAATAAGCTTCAACTGCCCCACACACACACACACACACACACACACACACACACACACACACACACACACAGACACGCGCGCGCGGCCACACACATGTAGCTGAGTACGTATGTGGATCTTTTGTTTTGTGAGACTGTCCCCTTAAATTTGGACATGACTTCATGTTGCATGTCTGAGTGAGCTTGGCGAGTTTGTTTCTGACCACGTTTGGCCCTTGCGGAGCGGAGCGGCACCCCCCCCCGCCCTCTCTCCCTCTCCCCTCTCATCTCTGAGCGTAATGAACGAGATTCATGACTCGAGAGAAATTTGATTAGTGTCGTTATTACGACGTCCATCTCTCGGGCCAAGCATTCCATTCGGATGAGCACAGCGGCGGCGGCGGCGTCCTGACCTGGCCGTGGCACGGCACGGCGCATCTCCGCACCAGAAGCGGCGTGGCATTCACAAATGAGGACCCCAGCGCCGAGTGAGAGAGCGGAGAGGGCTTCGGCCCCGGGATGTTTTGGGCCGGCGCTGCTCCGTGGTTACGTAGCTGATGGATTGGTCTCGAGTGGTTCGGCGGCGGGGATATCAAAGGGCTCGCGGCCGGGGGGGGGATGTGTGGAAAAGTTTCCTGGAACGGAGCGCGGCCATGGGGAGCCCCTGGGGCGAGATCGAAAAAGAGGAAAAATTGGTTACTGTGTGCTCAGGGAGCATCCCACGCATAAATCACACGTGAGCAAACTCCTCGAGTTCTTTTTTTATCTTTTTCTAAAATGTCATTGGGACCTTAGAGTCTGACACTGCACAACTGTCTGCACGGCTGCATTTAACTATATTTCCGAGCATTATTAACTGACTTCATTTTCAACAAACATACTCAAGACCAGCAAAGTGGAGCATCAGCCAGTAATACGCTGTGCTGTGATTTAGTAACACCAAATTCTCTTGGTAATTACAGTAAATGACTACAGAGGCACAGCTGTAATCAAATATATATATTTTAGTTACCTTTGATTAGGTATGTGTGTGTGTGTGTGTGCATGTCATCTGGGGAGCAATATTATCTAATATGAGAAGCAATAAGAAAGGCAAATCTCTCTCTCTATCACTCTATCTATCTATCTGTCTGTCTATTAGTCCATCTGTTTCTCTGATCCTTGTCTGAATCTAGTGTGTGTACCAGAGCCCAGAGTGTGTGTGTGGAGAGAGACCCGTGGCACCTGTCATGGCCGATGCCCCCCCCCCTCCACCCCACCCTACCCTACCCTACCCTACCCCACGGCTGCCTCAAAGCGCTTTACAAGGTGAGAAGTGCCGTTCCCGCAGCAACAATGGAAAGGGGAGACTAGCCATCAGCTGCTCTCATCCATCACACTTCAATCAATCACTGTCGCCGTGACGACTGCAGCATGCAGGGCAGCCTGCCTTCAGGAATGCCGGGTAAAAGCGGACCGACTCTCGGGCATTTGGGGTTTGACGAGGGTGTGTGTGTGTGTGTGTGTGTGTGTGTGTGTGTGTGTGTGTGCGTGTACTAGTGAGTGTACTAGTGAGTGAATGGTGGTGTGCAGATGGGATGGCACATGCATTTTGGTATGTATGATGTATGTGTCTGATGTTTGTGTGTGTGTGTTGGTAGATGATTGTGTGTGTGTGTGTGTGTGTGTGTGTGTGTGTGTGTGTGTGAGAGAGAGAGAGAGAGTGAATGAGTGAGTGAATGTGTGTGTGAGTGTGTGCATGCTCTGTATAAACCGTATCCACTGCAAACCACATCCATCATCGCAATGAGCGCTTCCAGAGAACTCTTTTGTGCTGGCGGATCAGGAATGTTTATCTGGGCAGGAGCGCTGAAGGCCGTGCGGAGCGGTAAGGCTGACCTGGGATCACATCTCCAGCAGAGGCGAGGCAGGAAACACACAAGCTGCTCCTCGATCAGCTGAGAGGGCTGGACACCGATCGAGGAACATGGGAACCTGGCCAAAGCACACAGGCCTTGGAGCCGATCGAGGAACAGCTTTCGCGCGTGATCAGCTGGCAATTGTCCAGGTCCATATGGCTAAAGCATAAAAGCAATTTCTAGATCAGCTCACAGGGCTCTCTCTACAGCTTTTTCTGTTTTTGTTGGCTGGGTGCACACTCAACGCACGGCGCTCGGAGCTGATCGAGGAACAGCTTTTTTGTGTGTGATTTCCAGGGAACTTGGCCAACAGATCACTCTATCAGCTGGCTATTGGTCACAGTATGGTGCAGTGTACAAGTTTTCACGTAACCTTATTCAAACCTGTGTTTAAGACGAGCTATCACTGTGTCGAACCTTTTGAGGTTTGCTGAATACACCTGGTAGATTTTTAGTAGTTGTAGTAGTAGGAGAGTGTTTCTCTGTTGGACCTCTTCTTCCCTCTCTCTGTGAAATCTACTGGCGGTGCCATCTTGGATGGGATTGGTTGGGATTCTCCGAGTGGAGGGAGCTGGTCTCAGTCTTTCCAGAATGATCCGCCACATAAACCACCCCTCAAACGTCACTCACCGATTCGCCAGCAAAATTTATGGTGGGAACATTTTGATTGGCAGCGGAGTGCAGAAAGGCTTTCCCTCAAGCGCACACACAACTCCCTGGACTCGGCTTCGCCTCCGAGACACCCACTCTCACGTCAACGCCTGTGGCGATGGTGAGCTCTTCTCTAGAACAGCCCTTAGCCTCTCTGTCATGTCTCTCTGGAGTTGATAGGCTTGCGTAGTCCAGTTTATAACACAGAGACTCATAACTTCATTAAAGGACATCTAGCATAATCGGGACAATTAGTCTAGTGTGAATGATACTTTTTTTTAAGAATTAAGGATGGAAAATATGTGATGATCATACAAAAAATCAAATGGTTGAAGAATACCTATTTTTGTATCATGGTACATTATATAATTTTATATATATTATATAAATAAATATATATATACCGGTATATGTGTGTGTGTGTGTGTGTGTGTGTGTGTGTGTGTGTGTGTGTGTGTGTGTTTGTGTGTGTGTGTGTGTGTTGTGTGATGTGATGTGATGTGATGTGATGAACGCTGTGTGACCTGCCTGGTGGCCTCAGCATGGAGGAGGAGGAGGACCCCCAGTGTTAATGTACCACCGTCCACCTGAAGCACAGCGTAAATGGGATACGGCACGGAATTAACCATAATCCCCCTTCCCGAAAAAATCCAACAACCGCAAATGGAAAATTCCAGGTCATTCATAATTTACTCCGACCCCCGCCCCCCTCCCACCCCCACCCCCACCCCCTTGAGATCCGGAGGTGAGGTGAGGGGGGCCTTGGACAGGAAATGGAGGTGTATCAGACGAAGGTTGATCTACAGCCGTCAAACCCAGTCAAGCGGAAAGGATGCCATTTAATGCCCTATCTACCTATAAGCCTGCACTAATTTAATAATATCACACTTGTGATTTATTTGGCTCAAAGACGCAACCAGGCGCTGATGTGCTTACTCTTCTCCTGCCTGATCAGAAATCGCTCATCTGAAGCAAATGTATTGTGCCAATGAGTGCTGAGTGTGGACACAGACTTAGACACACTGATTTACAGGCGAGGCTAAAACGTACAATTTGCTGAGACTAGTAGGCAAAAACTCACCTGGATTTAGCTTCAGAGACATATGCTCATGCAGCTTGTCTGACGGAAGAATCATGTTAATTTCAAAAACCTTTCAACAAGTGTGCTAGCCAAATGTTGTTCTCCTCAAAAAGCTCCTTTTTTTTAAAGGGGGATGGCAGTGGTGAATTTTATGATGACAGAAATTGCACTGCTTTAAAAACAGTGGGAACACAGCGTGCAGCACCATGACTAATAGCACATGGAAGTGCGCTACTGGCTGCTCCTGTAGGCTTCTCAACTTTGAGGAATGGCTTCCTGGTTCTGGAGGAGCGTCTGCTCTGTTCTTTGTGTCCTGCCATTGAAATGGACCCGTATATCTGGAACTGAGACTCTCTCCCTCCCTCTCTCTCTCTCTCTCTCTCTCTCTCTGTCTCTTGATCTCTCTCTCTCTCTCTCCCTCTCTCTCTCTCCTGGTTGGTTGCTTGGTGTGGTTGTGAACCTCTGGAACGGGAGTTCTCCTGCTTGCTGACAACCCCTCATGGCTCTTGGCGTTGTTGCGTGTTGAAAGGTTTCCTCTTTCTCAATTCAGTGCTCCCCTCTTTTGGAATTCCCCTGGTTTGGGAAAGGATCCACCTGGTTTGAGGTCTCCCTCATCGTCTTTTCGAAAAATTATTATGGTTGCGCTTTTGGGAATCATGCTTCTCATGATTTTCAGAAACTTGCTGCCTGAGGGTACACAAGTGTTGACTGCTACTGTTACGGTGGATCTTCAGGATTCTCTCTCTCTCTCTCATTCTCTCTCTCCTCTCTCTCTCTCTTCCCCTCTTTCTGTGTGTAACCTCACTGTGGTGGAATGTGAACTAGACTGACTTCTCCATGTTCCCTCTCTCCTTCAGCCTCCTCTCTTCTCTTGGCCAGACCATCTGCCCCTGGTCTTGCGTCTACAGTCCTGATGAAATTAATGAAATTAAGAGAGGAATGGAAACATCCTCCTGTTATCTGTCTGAAGGTTTCTCCCCCCTCATCCCTCAGTGGTCTGTCTCGCTCAGAGGCTGCATGGGACGGCCACACTTGATACCATACCCAGACGCTCTCGCTCTGGAACCCATTAAGAAAGTATATTAAATGCCGTCCTGAGTCATTTGATTTGTTGTCGAAGTTATTAACCCTTAAGTGGCTCGCTTGGCGCCCATTAATACGAAAGGGCAGGAAACACAAACATCCTAAGCCGAGGTGAGTTGTGCTTTCGGTCTAATTACATTGTTTATCTATTTGGTTTAAAATATGTGTCCAAATGTGTGATTATATTGCGTTTACACCTTGATGAGCTAACTAGTTTCACAATAAAAAGGCCGAACAAACTGATTTAAAGTCATGCTCGCTCTCTCACTCCCTCTGTCCAATTGGAGGAACTGGTGGAAAGACTAATTATAAAAGGTTATAAAAAGTCAAAAGAGTCTGTCTCTTTATTTCTCTCTCTCTCTCTCTCTCTCTCTCTCTCTCTCTCTCTCTCTCTCTCTCTCTCTCTCTCTCTCTCTCTCTCTGTCTGAGTCTAAACTCGCAGGAAGCTGAGAGGCAGAAAGAGAGGGATGAGAGGAATAAAAAAGGGCAGTTTTTCACTCTCCTCCCACGGACTTCTGTCTGCACTAGCTGCCTGCGCTCTCCTCCTCCCCTTCCTTCTCTGCACTCCTCTCCTCTCCTCCCCTCTTTTCTCCTCTCCTCCGCCTCCCTCCTCCTCTTCCTGCTAATATCAGCACATCTGACCACTCCGAGCTCTGACTGACAGAGTGGGCTACACGGCTCAGAAATGTGTTGATTGGGCATAAAGCGGGATTGGAGTGGTGTGGAGGCCGAGGCTGTGTTTCGGCCGCTCCGCGTATTTTCCATATCAGTGATCTGATCCCGCCGCGCTCCGACCACAGCTGCAGTCGCCGGCCTCTGATGCCCCCCCCTCCAAATGGGGGCTTTAAAGACGCATTTCTATTTTTTTTCAACAGCCGAGCGTCTTCCTATTACTGAAACAAAGCAAAGTGAAAACAGTCGTTTTCTGAGTTGCCTCGTCAGACGGTCGCTGTGTATTGTCTTGGATATGAAGCATTTGAAATGTAGCTGAAGGAAGTCCCAGTTCACGACGGGGCTAGTTCTGCATGCCACACTAATGCAGCGGAGGGGAAAAAGGCGCTCAGATGCAGCACTCTTGGGGCGCTTTAAGTAGCAGCTTTCATCAGTTGAATTGTGCAGCTCTTTGGGTAATTATGCCCGCCGCAAGCCAACGCTGCCAAAGTAAATTGGTAAAACATTGGCACATAAAACAGAATAGGAGCAGAAAATTGCCCCACCAGCTCCACTGCTCGCAAGATATCAGCTTTGGGCAGTTGGGCACACAGTCTCTCTCTCTCTCTCTCTCTCTCTCTCTCTCTCACACACACACACACACACACACACACACACACACACACACACACATACTCAGTAAGAGAGAGATGCACAGATTTGCACATACATATATTATAAATGTACACACACACACACACATACTGACAGAGAAACATATAAGAACTAATGTGCACACACATACACACACACACACACACACACATTTACACACACAAAAAAATCTTCTACCACATCTTACTACCAAAAAACACATGTTGCATGTGCTGTGCTTATAAAGGCATTTACACATAGTTCCACAAATATACGGAATCTGTTGTGTTGGCTTTGGGCCTCACACACACACACACACACACACACACACACACACACACACATATAGATTTTCAGTAAATCCTCTGGGTAATGGCTGTGTAGTAGCTCCCTTAGAGATCTGTATGAGTGACTTGCGGCCCTCAACATGAGTCTGAAGTGGCGTGGTGTGTTTGAACTTGAGATGTGTGTAATCTTAGACCGCTCTCTCTCTCTCGCCACATCGCGCGGCCAACCCAAGGCCTCGTCATGTGAAGTTAGCCTTCGTCTTGTGCCAGAAAGCCTCCACGTCTCGCCTGAAAGGCCTGCAGCGAAAGGGAAGAACGGGCAACAAAAGGAGACGCAGTCTGCTTGGCATCATGAACGCTAGGCCACAAAAATATGTAGTTTTTTCATTCAGGATTCAATCCACCACATACTAATGCACACAGAGATGAACATCCCTGACATTCTGCATGTCAGTATGTTAAAGTGTGTGTACATATATTCTTATATATGTGTGTGTGACTGTGTGCAAACATTTGTAAGTGTGTGTGTGTCAACAGTCACTACTATAATAATACCTTCTGACACTTGAATCTTAAAGTTGTAATGATCACGTTGCATAGTCCTCCGTGACCATACACTTCACCAGGCCCTGGAGAGAGAGAAAACCTCACTGAAACATCTCTTCACCAAATCTGTTTGCAAAAGATTATCCCCTAATTCCTCTTCGTAGAATCCCCTCTTTAATTGCCGTGCTGATGGCAGTGCTCATTTGATTTACATTCACATTCACACTGAATATATAAATATACTTGCCTTGCCTTGATTTGATGACCATTACATGTTGCCATCCCACATCACATCAGTCCAAACAAACAACACCCTCAAAACCATGGTGTGGTGTGGCTCTCCTGCCTCTTTATTTGGAGCACTTGTTACACTGACACCAGTGGATTATGGGTAACTGAAACTCCTCCAGGAAGAAGTGAGGGATGAGAGTGAGGGCTGCTGGGATACGTAGGCACCCTTCCTCCCTGGGCCGACTACAGTGACCCAACCAACAGGCGTGCGTCAGCAGAGGGGCCCCATAAACCTGTCAGGCCTCCACCCGTCCTACCACACTGACCATCGCCGGCCAAGGAGCGCCTGCTAGCTAGCCTAGCGCCAGCGCTGTTGCTGTCGGAGAAACCCATAAACAAACAAACCTCACCAAACAAACAAACAAACAAACAAGTGGTCAGGAGTCTGGGAAAGTGCAAGGGAAATGTGTGGCGCTTTAGGAGAGAGAAAGGGGAGGAGAGAAGAGAAGAGGAGAGGAGAGGAGAGGAGTGACTGGCATATGAGTTAATTAGCAGCTTTAAAGAGGGTGCCCAAAACCACACACATGGAAACCTCCACATTACAGAGAGCAGGCCCTGCCACTGGGGGAGCATGCTGCACACACACACACACACACACACTTTTTTTTCCTCTTTCCTTTTACCTCTCTCTTCCCCCTCATTCTGTCTATCTTTGCTTTTCTCTTTCTCATCTCTGTCCATCTGTCCCCTCATCTCTCTCTCTCTTTCTCTCTCTCTCCCTCTCTCTCTTTAATAGTGTGTGTGTGTGTGCTGGTAGCAGAGTGTGTGTGTGTGTGTGTGTGTGCTGGTAGCAGAGTGTGTGTGTGTGTGTGTGTGTGTGTGTGTGTGTGAGCCTCCAGAAGAGTTTGGGATTGAGGAGGTGCTCCTGCTTTTACTGCTGCTCAGCTTTGATGGGGCTTCCAGCGCTCGCTCGCCCTATTGCCTTCAGAAGCCTCCCTCTGCTCTGGAAAGTGCTGAAGCGGCACTAAAGTGATTGCAGACGAGAGGAGAGAGAGAGGGAGAGAGAGACAGAGAGAGAGACAAAAACTCAAACTAACGATAACAGACTGACGCAGTGCACAGGCCGTATGTAAAAATAAAGACATGATTTTTGTGGTCACTTGGCAGTAAGGCATATCAGTGTTGCACAAGCAGTTTCCCAACTTCTGTCCAAAACTTTCACCGGTGCTCCCCCACCCCCCTCCCTGTATCTGTGGCTAGTTCTCTTTCTGTTTAGTTCAGGACTGGGGTTTTCTCAGTCAGTGTTTCCAGAGTGAATGTACTGTTATTAGTATATTAGGTAACACTTTAGTTCAGGGGACACATGTTAACCATTAATACATAACCAATATGTGTATGTATTAGTGCTCACTAAGGTCTCCAAGCGTCATTACACATTTATTAGGTCTTTATTGAACAATTTCTTATTCTTACTGAATACGTGATTTATTCTTTATAAATCCCTAATAAGCAACTAGTGGGTCTTGATCTGAAGTTATTGATATAATATATGGATCATAACAATATATATTATTGATATAATATATGGATCATAACAATATATGGATGCAAAACTTTGCATCCTGATAATGCATTGTTTTAATATGTTACTATTCTGTCACTATATGCCACATATTCAGACAGTGTATTAGAGTCTATAAACTCTATTTTGAAAAATGTCCTTGTTGTCATACCAGTTATATGCAAATAGGGTCATTGACACATGGATAAGTAAGTGCATGTGCATGTGAACACCACAACCAAACTTATTAGTGAGACTATCGGGCAAACTGCATGTTGGACAAATGCATACACAACAAAACAAACAAATTGCAATTCTCACACAGGTATTCATGCTTCATCCCTCATAAATAAACTGAACACTCACACACTCACACATACACACACGCGCATGCCTTTGGCGCATGCCTTTGGCGCATGCCAACCCTGCCACAGCAGTGTGTCGCCAGTCCAGGCCTGACCTGTAAAAGTGTGCATGGACAACACAACCTTCTGACCCGCAGGGTATTTATGAGAATTAGGGGGAGATGCACCAGCGTGGGCCAGTAGCCAAGAAAGGGTGACTGATTGTGTGTGTGTGTGTGTGTGTGTGTGTGTGTGTGTGTGTGTGTATGTGTGTGTGTGTTTGTGTGTGTGTGTGTGTGTGTGTGTGTGTGTGTGTGTGTGTTTGTGTGTGTGTGTCTCTCTCTCTGCAGGTCATGATTGAGTCATGCATAGGCAGCTGCAGTTCTCGTGCCCACAATGAACATGGTACACACACATACACACATACACACACACACACACACACACACACACATACACACACACACACACACACACTCCTGCTGATTGTCTGTGTTTATTCATGTCTGCTGCTGAGTCCTGTCTGCTGCTGTTCACTCCATCAAGAGCCAGACAGACTAGGGGCTGGTGGAAACTGAATGCTACATGAAAGTGCTTTTGTGTCCCAAATAGCCTTGCAGTAGGATAAGGCCACAGAGTGGACAGGACGAGCAGACCGGAGGAGCAGGCTTACATTCCCAGCATGCATCTCTTCTACATATCATGTCTTCATTCAGTTCAATTTAGTAGTGTAAATCGTGTCAATAACAACTGGAATTGTCCTAAATCTCCTGCAGCTGCAGTATCTCACACTGATAATTCTGCAATATCATTTTGCAGAAACAGAAAATTAGCTGCATATGATTAAGTCTATATTGTTTCTATCCTACTGAAGAGTACTATTATACTAAAGATTATTATTATTATTATTTCATAAATAAAATCTAAAATCTAACTAAGCAAGTCTCTGCAGCTAGAATGCAGAATGTGCATAAATATACCAAAGGCAATCTTCTGGGTAATGCATGTGTAATTAATAGATTAGCACATCCTGTAATAACACTTTATTTTCCACTAGTGTACATTTCATAACCCAGCTGTTTCTTCATTAAATACAATTGTAATGACATCATCCAAGCTCAATTGTCCTTTTTCTCCTCCTCTTTCTCCTCCTCCTCCTCCATCTCTTCTATGATTGTTGGTGTTCCATCAGGATTACATGTGGCCTTAATAAGCCTTTGTCGCTTCACCTAAAACGGCCTCATCATACCACCCCTTCTGTTGTGTCCCTACCAGCACTGTGTTGAGGCCTATTCCTTATGAAGAAGAGATGCATTCTGGTCCGTGTCCACCCAAGAGCCCAGACTCCGTGAGCCCCTTTTGTGGTAAGCCGGGTTGGTGGGATACCTGCGGTTGGCGACGCCACCGCCGGGCAGAGGGAGGTCTCTGGGACGAAGGGACGCGTCTCTGCGGCTTCAAATAGAAGCCTATTTGTTCCCAGTGATTTCCATGCTTTATCGGCTGGCCGTCATTTCTATTTCGGTGGCTAACAGGCATCTCGCCGCCGTGCTGAGTCTTTATTGTGCTCAGCCCTCGCTGACATATCTCCCCAAATCAAATTCAAAACAGATGCCCCACTGCATTTCCGCAAATCCGCTTTTTATTCATGTTTTATTGCATATTGACTCTGTCATCTGGGGATGAGAGGGGCTAGAGAGAGAGAGATAGAGAGGGAGAGAGGCCTACTGAAGAGCAATCTAAACAAAACAGCCTGCGCTCGGGGGATATGACACTTTTCCAGTGCGTGTGTTTGGGGAGGGGGTTACTGCTGCTCGTGTGGACAGACTGGCGGTCAGACAGACGCTGGGCTTTGTTGGGGAGACGGGTGGGAGCTGTCTGTCTGTCTGTCTGTCTGTCTCGCTGCTGCTGCCGTTATGAAGTCCTCAGCTGGCAGTGGGCTTTGTGTCGCTTGGAGCGCCGCCCGTCCAGATGTTTTGCGCTCCACCGCCGCGTCGAGCCCGGTCGCTCGGCGTGTCGTTTTTCAAACCCTTGCTCAACATCCACACGCAGCTCCACCTCTGCAAGTGAAATCAATACGGATTTAGAGGTAACGGAGCCCCGGCATAATTTAGTGGGTGCTAGACTGGCATCTTTTAACACTTTGGAAATTATACTTTGGAGGGAGAGATGGAGAGAGAGGGAAGAAAAAAAGACGTATGAGTGGGAAGGATTTTTGTGGGCGGTTGTGTGTGTGTATGTATGTGTGTGTGTGTGTGTGTGTGTGTGTGTGTGTGTGTGTGTGTGTGTGTGTGTGTGTGTGTGTGTGTGTGTGTGTGTGTGTGTGTGTGCAAGAGTGTGAGAGAGAGAGAATACGA
>NW_027468630.1:28126497-28133997 GCF_046254945.1 Alosa pseudoharengus | reverse complement strand
GAGAGGAGGGGGGAGGGGGGGGGGGGTCGTCTCAGAACACATTGGGCCGCGTGTGGGCCAATTAACAGGGGACACGGGCAACGCTTTGTAGGAGGGACGCTCCTTTGCTCTGGCAAAAGGCTGGTGGCCGCTGCGGAATCTTGGCGTGTCATCGATTGGACGGGCCAGCATGCTGACCAGAGAGAGGGAAGCACACACACACACACACACACACACACACACACACACACACACACACACACACACACACACACACACACACAGCAGGTCCTCTCCCTGGATCAGTACAACAGAAGGAGAGAGAGAGAAAGAGAGAGACTTGGGAGGAAAGAAAGGGAAAAAAAGACAGACAGAAAGAAAGAAAGAATGAAATGGAGACATCAAGAAGGAGGGAGAGAGAGACATCCGTGGACTTCTACTTGTGGCTATATATGGAGACTTACACCGTGATTATATATAGCTATCAAAACACAAGTATACACACACACAGAAAACACACACACACACACACACACAGAAAACACACACACACACACAGAAACACACACACACACATACACAGAAAACACACACACACACACACATACACACACACACACAAACACACACACACACACACACACACACACACACACAGAAAACACACACACACACACACATACACACACACACACACAAACACACACACACACACACACACACACACACACACAGAAAACACACACACACACACAAACAGAAAACACACACACACACACACACACACACTAGCTCTAGCACACAAACTAGCACATGCTCATAGAAACAAGCAGTGACTCATAGGAGTTGCTCAGTAGGCCCACTACATACATTGGCGAATACACACATATGTGCATACTCACATGTGCATAGTATACACCCATGCATACTATGGATAGACACACACACACTAACCATACTTTAACTCACGTCAGTCATTCACCCACCCACAACACACACACACACACACACACACACACACACATACACACTCCCATATATCCCCACACTGATTTATCAACCCACCCACATCGAAGTCTGAATTTTCCATGTCTTGCTGAGGCGTGTTCAGAGCCACATGTCTGCCCTTACTCTCTCTACTCTCTCTCTCTCTTTCTCTGTCTCTCTCTCTCCCTCTCTCTATCTCTCACTCACTCTCTCTCTCTCTGTGTGCTTGGTGTGTGTGTGTGTGTGTGTGTGTGTGTGTGTGTGTAATATTCTGCCCTAGCTCATTCTCTCTCTGTCTCTGTGCTTGAGTGTGAGTGTGTGTGTGTGTGTGTGTGTGTGTGTGTATGTGTGTTTGTGATATGTCTGCACTGACTCTTTGTCTCTCTCTCTCTCTCTCTGGGCCAGATGTACTAACGCTTTTGCGCCCACTTCAGGCGTATTTGTTTCGCAACTTGCGTGTAAAATCATTGCGAGGTATGTACAAACAGGCCGCAATGAGGTAAAAGCGCAATCTGCCTGTCGCGGGAGCTGAAAATGTCTAATTGCGCTTTTCGTGTCATGCATATGCATTCATGGGAGGATCCAGGGGAAAGTGGGAGTTTAGCGTAAAAAGATGGGAGGGGAAGAGTAAAGAGCGCCTAATTATGTATTCCGTGGTATGTACAAAGACTGCTCCTGAAAGCGCACGTCTATTCTGCGCCTAAATACTTGCGCCTTGTAAAAGCAGGTGTTAATCCAAATTGAAGTTCAATGCTTCAATAAGAGAACCTTTCAAAGACAACAGAATCGCTATTTAGAGCACCAGTTTTGCAAGTCTTTGTAGGCTACTATCAAAAGCAACATTAACTTTCGTTGCCCTTTCGAATGTCTTACTTTCACTTTCACGTCATTCACTTAAACTTTCCTACTTGCTAGATTTGACCAATTTTCCATAGCCTACGTTCACAAGTAGTTTGACTAGAACTACTGATCTTCATTATCTCCCTGCTCGTTGACATCTTATCATCTATGGTATAAACGCTAAACGTTTGATTCTTTTTAATGTTGTCATCAGTTAACTTCATTCAACTGCGCTTGTAGGCTCTGCCATTCAGTTGTGGACGTTCGTAAATTGCGTTTATGGGCGGAGAGAGGCAGAGAAAGGCGCAGTTTACACCAAGGCTTGAACGATTGATAAATACGACGGAAACTTGGGTCTGTCAGCGTTCGCAGTCTGCGGTTTGTCCATGGCGCTGATAACGTTACGTTCGCAAATGTACGTACATCTGGCCCTCTGTGTGTGTGCTTGGTGTGTGGAAGAAGATGCAGGGCATCCATTGATTAACATCTCTCCATCTCTCGGTGTCCCCTAGCCCTGTCCCTCCCTGTGTGTGAGCGTGTGTATGTGTGCGTGTGTGAGCGTGACAGATAAACCCTTGTCTCTGGTTACTTTTCAGAATTCTCTATGTTTCTCTTGAATTCTGAATGACATTTGGATTGGTCAGGTAGTGTTGTTGCTCAGTTGCTCAGCCCTACCTTAAAGGTAATGTCTAGAAATGTTCAGCACTTCAGTGCATGTCTGAAAACAGCTGTATACTTTCTCTCTCCAACCCCCCTCTCTTCCCCCCCCCCCTCTCTCTCTCTCTCTCTCTCTCTCTGGTGCGAGTGGCAGTCTGCTTTGACATGTTAGCGCTGTGTGTTGAAATGTGTTTTTCATCCAGTGAAGCTCTCAGCACTATGACACGCACGCTTCTCTTTGATTCCCCACGCCAGCCCTCAGAAAACACCAACACACACCCGCCGCCAAGGGACCGTGTGGGTGTGTGTGTGTCAGTGTGTGCATGTTTGTGGATATACCCAGTGAGTGTGTGTATGTGTGTGTAAGAGAGATTGTGTGTGGGTTTATGGTGTGTGTGTTTGGTCTGTGATAATGTGTATATGGTTTATGGTATATGATTTTGCTTGTGTGACATTCTAATATTTTGTTGTCAATTTGTCTGTCTGTCGGTCTGTCTGAGTGTGTGTGTGTGTGTGTGTGTGTGTGTGCACAAGCATGCCACCAAGCACGTTTTGTAAGTGTGAGAAGGAGCTGGTCTCATATGAGAAGCATTAGAGTCGAATGGAACAACATGTTTTTGGAATTAAATTATTACGAGCACTTTCAAACAGGATCACTTCTTTAATGGGCTCCTTTCACAACATTTACATATAGCTTTTCCTCACGTTGGCAGGGGGCAGGCTTCTTTTGGTGGCAGTGTATGGGAGTTGAGAACCACAAGTGTAGTGTGTATGTGTGTGAACCACAAACACACACACACACACACACACACACACACACACACACACACACACACACACACACACGCCTACACACATAAACACACACCTACACACACATAGGCTCTTCCTCTGGATTTTGGCAGGCCAGATGTGTGAGGTTGGTTTCTCTGCTTTCCTACAGAAGGTCTTGTGATCCTTCCTTCTTTCTTCTCCTCTTTTATTGGCGTTCCATTTCCTTCTGTCTTTCATGGCTCTCATTATATCCACCACTAGAAAACACATAGAATTTACTTTACACACACACACACACACACACACACACACACACACACACACACACACACACACACACACACACACACACACACAAACACAAACACTTACATTTACACACACACACACACACACTTAGTCACACACACACACTTATTCTCACACCACACACACACACACACAGACACACACACACACACACATATACACTCACTTTTTCCACATCTACACAAAAACGACAGGCATATTTTTTCTTAACGTTTTCACACTTTTAACTCACTCACTCACTCACACACACACACACACACACACACACACACACACACACACACACACACACACTCTCTCTCTCACACACACTCTCACACACACACACACACACACACACACACACACACACTCATTTAGTCACACACACACACACACACACACACACACATACTGTACACACACTCAGTCACTCACACACACACACACACACACACACACACATACACACACTCTCTTAGTCACACACACACAGGGGCGCCTGCAGGAATTAATGCTATGGTACGCACACCCATCACCCCCCCCCAAAAAAAATAAAAATAAAAAATCACGCGGACAATATTTGTCCGTTTCCCCGGTTTTAGCCCCGTGCATCCACATGCAATAATACAACAACAACGTCTACAATTACCGATTCATTTGGACAACTTGATACAGCCCTATACAGGCTAAACTTACCTTGTTTTGTTCTAGCGTACCGTGACGTCTGGCTTTAAACAGCTGTAATGCAGTTTAACGTTCTGACAAGCACACCAATTGCCTACCTTGTTCTTGCCCATCTGGAATAACTCCTCTAGCTTTGCTGACTCCATACTTTCTGTTTTCGTTGTTTAAACTTGTGATATCCATGATGAGTATTGAGTTAGTGAATTAGCTCAACATTGTGTGCTGATAACCATATATAGACAGCCGAGTAAAAGAAAATAACAAGTAGCCTAGTTGCGTGCCTGTGTGCATATTCTCTCTCTCCTGCTCAAACAAAATGTGTGCGTGTTAATTTTGATAACATGTTCACTAAGTTATGTAATAGAACATTGTAAATAGCATGATGGCATGCAGCTAATGGGATACTGTGCATAGTTGGGAAGGTATGGTGGGCCAATTTGGTGTGTATACACATTTCACACACACACAAGGGAAATGTTCTCTCGTTGTTGAGTAGCCTGATGGTACGCACAGTGCGTACGGACGTACACCTGCAGGCGCACAAACACACACACACACACACACACACACACACACACACACACACACACACACACACACACACACACACACACACAGGGGGCTTTCACACCTACCTCATTTGGTCTGGACCTTCGGATTTTTCAGTTTGGTCCGAACCAAAATTGCAGGTGAGACGGCCACGGACCACGGTCAGGATCAAAAGACCAAACGAGGTGGTCTCGGTCCAGATCAAACTGAACATGGTTCATTTGCAGTATAAAAACACTTTTTGGTTCGGACTTTTGGACAAATTACAGGAAGTTGAAGCTGCTAGTTACCAAATAACGGATAATTTTTATTTAGTGCGCTAGAAAAATTGCAATGTGAAACTATTAACTCACCGGATCAAATATATTCAATATAACTAAACACAACATTGGTATGGACCTTGGTCCGAATTTTCAGGTGTGAAAACGCCCTTAGTCACACACACACACACACACACACACACACACACACACAGTAGCTTGCTGTTTTGGTTGCCCTCTCTGAGATGTTTAGTCTGACCTTTGTTGGGGTCAACGAAAGAGAGGAGACAAATTCTGTTCTTCTGCCTTTCTCTATGTTCACAAGTTAGTGCCTGTGTGTGTGTGTGTGTGTGTGTGTGTTTGTGAGCTATGGAGATGGTCCCACCGGTTTTCTATGTGAAACAAAAACATTAGCTTGAAAGCAGCGACATTCTTGAGCAGAGTAGAATCTAATGCTTCCCAGACCAGCGTGGGGCTGGAGCCATGGCAACCACCACTATGACAACCAACACCATGAGAACACCATGGGAACCAGAGCTACACCCAGACAATTTGAGGTCACATCAGGAAGCTCGCCCAGAGAGTCAGTATGAGGTAAGGATAAAAGAAGTGTGTGTGTGTGTGTGTGTGTGTGTGTGTGTGTGTGTGTGTTTGTGTGTGTGTGTTTGTGTGTGTGTGTGTGTATGTGTGTGTGTGTGTGTGTGTGTGTGTGTGTGTGTGTGTGTGTTGTATGCTTTTTAATTTGTTGTAAAATGTTGAATATTTTTTACTTTTTCATGACAACATCCATATTTACATCAAAAGTTCTGTGTGTCTGTCAGGAGCACATCACACAGTGCCTTCTCTCTGCTACTTTATGCTCATCTCCCACACTAAGAGGCACCTAGGGATGGCAGGAAGTGACTGTGTAGGCAGTGTGTGTGTGTGTGTGTGAGAGAGAGAGACAGAGAGAAAGAGAGAGAGAAGCTATATTTCTTTCATGCCACGATTTGTTACGCAGTGTGTCTTTGACCCGGTCAGGTTTAAGACTGATCTAATAAAATACCAACAGTGCTGCTACACACAGTTGTATGTGTGTGTGTGTGTGTGTGTGTGTGTGTGTGTGTGTGTGTGTGTGTGTGTGTGTGTGCAGGCATGTCCGTATGTATTTATGTGTGTGTGTGTGTGTGTGTGTGTGTGTGTGTGTGTGTGTGTGTGTGTGTGCAGGCATGTCCGTATGTATTTACGTGTGTGTGTGTGTGTGTGTGTGTGTGTGTGTGTGTGTGTGTGTGTGTGCAGGCATGTCTGAATGTATTTACATGTGTGTGTCTGTGTGTGTGTGTGTGTGTGTGTGTGTGTGTGTGTGTTTGTGTGTGTTTACATATATCTGTATGTTCAGAGAGTGATTCGATGTGAGTCGATGTGTGTGTGTGTGTGTGTCTGTGTGTGTGTGTGTGGTGGTCATCCGTCAGACTGGTTTTCATTAGAAGCTGCAGGGGAGCAGGTTGCTGCTGTGTGGGTATCTGACCCAGGAGGTGATTTCCCCTCAACTAATTTCTATCTGCTTTTCTCTGTGGGAGCCAATTATCACACAGACACACACACACACACACACACACACACACACACACACACACACACACAGACGCACACACACATGCACAATTGCACAAATGGACCACACACTAACACACCAAGACACAAGATTACACAATTTCACCTACTTTATTACATGCTCACAAATTACTTGTATAGTGTGAAAGAGTAACATAAGATAGGAATGCAAAACTGAGCACGCACGCACGCAAACACACACACACACACACACACACTCATCTGTGTATCATTACTCTGGGCTGGGACTCACCCAAATGTGTTAATGTCTCAAAATGTGCTGCTTGGGCCATGGGGTACACACACACACATACACACTCTCTCACACACACACACACACACACACACACACACACATACACACACACCCACACACAGTTACCACCCAACAGTTTACTCCCTACCATTATCAGGTCTGAGAGGCAGATTTACTGACAAAGGTGTTAATTGCACACAGAATTGTGTGGCCGTGAATATGGCTTATGATGTGGTGTAACCACTAACAAACCACTGAAGGCTAACGCTAAGCGAGTTGTTTTTGTTTGGACTAAGCAAGGATTGACAGTTTGACCTCCTTAATGCCAACTCCTGAAGCACTGAAACGAGAATCAGGAACTTTGTTGCTGGAGAAATCGTATTTCATTATTACTATTTCATAAAATAAATCAAAAGTATTATCACTTCATTGGCTATACATTTTCCAAAACTATTTCATGTGTGTGATACACAAGTGAAGACATGTAGATAACCTAATCCTTTCTCACTGTGGCCAAAGTCTGTTCTGAGCAACAGCCTCCAACCTGTCAGCGAGAGAAAGCTCCATTGCACGCTGGACTTCAAAGTCCCCTCCCCGAGTCCCACCGGCTTCTCCCCGGGTCAGCTGAAA
>NW_027468630.1:28118997-28121497 GCF_046254945.1 Alosa pseudoharengus | reverse complement strand
CACGTCACGTCAGCTGGCCCTCTCACCACGCTTTGGGCTCTTGCGATTACGCTGCAACGCGTGGAATGCAAAATGTACCCAACCCCTCTGCTTTAGTGTGTATCTGTCCCTATCGCTCTGTGTGTGTGTGTGTGTGTGTGCACACATGAAACCATTTGTTTTTAGCAATGTTATACATGCATGCACAGGCGCATGGAATCCTGTCACTATGTGCGTTTGTGTGTGCGTCTGTGTGTGTATGCATGTGTGTGTGTGTGTGTGTGTGTGTGTGTGTGTGAGTGTGTGTGTTTGTGTGTACATATTATGATACATGGGTTACGATTCAATATATTGCAATATATTTGCAATACTGAGCGAAAGTCGATATACTGTATATCAGTTTTTCTAAAATGAAAGATTTAAGTAAAATTTAAGTAAAAAGTAAACTATTAATAAAAAAAGAATGTTTTGAAAATCGATACACTATTGCCGAATAAAATATTGCGATATTGGATTTTATCGTTTTTTTCTTCCACCCCTATTTTCTACTGTATGGTCAGACGTCTACTGATTTCTCACACATACACACCAGGCATGTTGGGCTTACTGCAGGGCCAAGGCAAAGGGACATACAGGGTGGTGTGTGTGTGTGTGTGTGTGTGTGAGTGAGTGAGAGAGAGAGAGAGAGAGTTGCATAGATGAGAACATAAGTGATTTCTCAGTTCTCTGAGAGAGAAAGCAGAGCACATTGTATGAATCCCAGTGTGTAACTAAAACTTTTATCCAGCTGTATTCTCTAGACCAGGCCATACATACTGACCCTGCTATACACAGAGCTCACTTCATGGCTTCTCATTTCTGAAGTCCATTGATAAATGCATTGTATCCAAGGTTGCCTATATAAAGCAAGGTTAAATACTATCACTTATGTGGTATGTGGTATTCTCACCAATGTGAAATCAACTGAATAGCTAGTAGCAGGCTTGGAATTTCACCATTCTGGGGGCAAGGTCACTTGGCCTTCAGTTGGGCATATTTGGTGGGGGGCACAAAGGCCACATGTCAGGGCACCAAGGCCAAAGTTAACCAAACAGTAGTAGGCTATAAAAATGATCAAAGTTGTATTTAGCCTATACACTGCAGTAGACCTGCATCACTGTATGAAACATTACAAAAACATGACATATTACATATAACTGTAAATCATTTGATCATCTAATATTTACAGATATCTAGGCTATATTTAACATTTCATTTATATTTGGCCTGTTATGAAATCATGTATTGAACAATTTAAGCACAGCTCAGCTTTAAGAAACTCAAATAGCCTAGATGCATGCTTAGCATTTTGTGATCATTAAGGCTACTTTCACAAACTGTTAGTCAGCTGTCCTCTGATTTACCGATATCTAGGCAACATTTGTAATATTTATTTTGTATTTGGCCCGTTATGAAATAATGTGGAACAATTTAAACACAGTGTAAAACTTAAAGCGCAAAAAAGAGACATCCATGTTTTGCGGCAAATTCAAAACAGGATTACTCTGGAACGGCTAAGTGTACAGGGGACTGCTTTACACCTTTGTGTTCGGTAAGGTCTGCTGTTTATTCTGATATATGGTTTGTCTTGTGTTAAACGAAGGGTTCGTGAAGTATTCCACTGAGATGAATGGGTAGGGAGATGGACGCAAAACCTTCAGTAGAATTTATGATTAAATTGAATGATAATATTTACTTTTCTCGCGAACCGTTCACGACAGCAGTTAGCGGCTAACATCGTTTAAAAGCTGAGAAAAAGCCCTTTCATGTGATACTTGTGATGTCTGTGTGATGAGTAGGCTACTTCGCGAGTAGTTCAACTGAGAAGAATGGGTGAATTTGGATGCACTTTCTTTCTTGCACTGTCACTTTCTCCACTGCGTAAAATACAAAATTAATTTGGGCTGTGAATGCTAAGATTGTTTTGACAGGCCATAGGCTAAATAAATATCGCTATTAGTAGAACGCAAAGCAGAATATTGAAAGAAGGGGGCACCAAGGCCACCGTGGCCTGTAAACCTCTGATTTTCAAAGGGGCCTCACGGCCAACGCAAGGGGCTACGACGGCCATGGCCGTCGTTGCCGCCATGAAATTCCTACCCTGGCTAGTAGTGAAGTTATCGTTATTGGACCCAAAGCATAATTATGCATTCTCAACCCCCCCCCCCCTCTCTCTCTTTCTCCCTCTCTCTCTCTCTCCCCCTCTGTACTCCCCCTCTATCTCTGAACCTCACACACAGTTTCATTCAACACACACACACAAACACACATACACACACACATGTGGTAGAGTGATGACGGGACTCAGAGTAGGACATCTATCACTAAGATCCTCAGTGCACTGACTGGAAACATACACACACACACACACACACACACTCACACATTCTCTCTCTCACACACACACAAACATGTGCACGCACACACACACACACACACACACACACACACACACACACACACACACACACACACACACAAA